>NC_060271.1:58312076-58470868 GCF_021613505.1 Equus quagga
GCAGCTCTTCACTGCCCATGGTTCCTGTCCCCATGCCTGCAGCTCTTCACTGCCCATGGGTCCTGTCCCCATGCAGCAGCTCTTTACTGCCCATGGGTCCTGTCCCCATGCTATTCCACACTATTCGCTAAATAAAAGGGCACTACTGCCAGACCTTGAGAGTCCAAGAAATCTTTCTTTCGACTCCTAGGCTCACCGACCCCGCATTATTAGGGTGAGTGCCTACTATGTGCCAGAAACTTTTCTAGGCACCTGAACACATAAACAAATAGGCCCCAGTGAGGATGTAGCATGTCAATTGAGCCCTGAAGGATGAAAGGAATCACAGAGCGAGAAAAAGTGGAAACAAAGAGATGTCTGAAAAAACCTGAATGCCAATTTATTAATCTACATAGAGAACTACAGGCTATCAACCAGATATTCCAACCAGCCTGTCCAACTCCTCACTGTAGGACTACTGATAAGCCGATTTATCATAAATTTGCTTGGTGAATACAGAATCCGAACAAAAGGACTGAGTAATATGATTTCAATGTCTGATGGGATGAGCCCTGAGGAAACCACCTCCTCAACTCTTAGGCTCTGAAGAGATCCTACTACTAAAGCCCGGATACCCTCTGTCCTGGAGGCGGCTTGGGTTCATCTGGGCCAGGTGCGCCTCTCTTCGACGCCCCGCTTCACTGACAGATCAGACCTCCGGCTGAACGACGTAGTCTTGTAGTTGTCAGGCTACAGTCAAATCTTGAAGGCCTGGCAAAATTTTGTTTCTTTCAACAAACTTTACCTATCTCTACTCTCACGTTTTAGTTAGCAAGTTTATAGTTTTTCCTAAGAGGACAATCTTATTTCCACGTTCTAGGAAGACATTTCGCTCCCACCGCTTTGCGTTGCCAAACATGCTTCTCCATCAGCGAACAGAAAGCAAAAAATAACACAATCCCATCTATCCTGGGCAGGCCCAGCTCCTTCAGGAAACCTTACCAAGCCTCTCTTATTTTGCGCCTCTTTGACAGGACGTAACTTATCCAGAGTCTCACGACGGGCGTGTGCACGTTTTATTTGCCCTCTTGGCTCTCTGCGCCGTGCACACAGCTGGCGCCCCACGTGTTTTACCCTCCTGTGTTGGGGACAAACCGTTCCTAACGTGGAGTTAGATCCTCTCAAGTGCTGACTGTAGAGGGCAGCCCCTTCAGCACCACGGCGGCGGCCCGAGGCATTGCGCACGCGGGGCCCGGTCTCGGGGTCCTGGGTCCCCGGTCCCCGCCCGCCCCGGCCCGCAGCGCCCCTGACATCGTCCTCCGCCCTCACTCACCTGCCGCTGCCGGCTGCGGCCTCGGCCGCGCAGGCTCCCGCGGAGGAAGGACGCCGCGGACCCGAGCCCGGCAGGCTGCGCAGGCGCCCAGCCCCGCCGCCGACCCGCCCGGAGGCGGGCGCACCGGAAGCGCCGAGAGGAGGCGGGGCCGCGCCGGGGCCAGACCGGGGCCGCTAGGGTTCCCGGGGTGCGCGAGGCCGTGCCAGACCAGATTAGAGGCAGGGACGCAGTCCGCGCTCGAGCAATGGTACCGAAAGCCATCGAGGCCTCAGTTCAGACGGGAGGTCCCCGCGTGACAGCACGCAGCTAACGGTCACCGGGGCGGAGGTAGGAGAGGCGGCCGCGGCCGCTTGCAGGGGGCGCTGCGAGGAGCGAGTCTCGGGGAGTCGGCCGGGAGCCCAGTCAGGTCACAGGCCGCCGGAGTGCGACAGACACCCTCTCCGGAGCCCTCAGGCGTTGCTCTGGGTGTGTCCGTATCGCCCTCTCATAGTCTCAAGGGCAGATAACTCCACTGGGAAGGTGAAGAAGCGAAAATCAGTTTTAGAAGACAGGTTGCATTTAAAGGCATAAACGCTGGTATTCCCAAGACAGAGATGCTAACGGGTAGGAAGGAGTGGGTCAGAAAACAGAGTCTACTGAACGGGAGCACTCGGGGTGTCCCTCATTGAGTTGGCAAGAAAACCCTCGTGGCTCACCCAGTGGGCAGTTCCCCCAGCGAGCCAAAGCTTCAGTAAACCATTGCTGCGTAACGAGCTGCCTCAAACGTTAGTGGCTGAAACAACGATTTATGATTTTTAACATCGAAATGCGCAAGTTAGGTGATTCCTCTGCCGGTTTCACCTGGGCTTCCTCATGGGGCTTCATTCAGCAAGGGCGGGCTGAGCTGGGAGGTCCAGGATGGCCTCATTCGGGCTCTTGGCGGTTGGCGCGGGCTGGCAGCGGGGGCAGCTCAGTTGAGGCCTAGCCTTGGAAGTAGCACTTCCGCCACCTTCTGTTGGCCAAAGCACTAACGGACCCACCTCTCTGAGAGGAGCCCAGGGAATTTGTGGTCATCTTTTCCATCTTCCACAAAAATCCATTTCTCCTTCAGTTAGAATAGAAATCACCAAGACTTGCATCCAGTGGTCACAATTTGGTGGTGATGACGACGTCAATGACCAGGGCTCCACCTAAAGCTACAATAAAGCTACCATGGCTCCTCATTTATTTATTATTACCCTTTTGACTCAAGTCACTCTGAGGTAGTTTATCTTGTACTATGCAAGTGGGAATGGATTCTGTTTGTAGTTAGTCCCAATAGGGATTTTTCTAGTTGTCATTAAAAACAGCCACACGATACTGTTGCCCTCTGCTTATACGACATCCTTCTAAATGCCATTTCTCAGAAATCTGAGATGGTTACAGTTTTCCGCCCCTCATTTGCTAGTGAGGTGCTTTTTGAGAACCCCATTCCCTCCTCCCTGCTCGGACACTTCTGTCCTTTGGTTATTCTTACTCCTCTCCTACCTACTTCTTTAGTTTCTCCACCGGAACCTTCTTCCACTTCCACTTGAACATGAACTCCATCCCATCTTAACAATCCTCCCGTGACCTCACCTCTCTTTCCACCTTTCATCCTAACCCCTGTGAGAGCTGAGCTTTTTCAAGGAGTTCTACACATCCAGTATCCACTTCCTCACTTCCCATTCATTTTCAACCTATCCAATGTGGCTTCAGTCCCCCTTATTCCATGAAAAGTGCTTTTTGGGGGAATGGGCGAAGTGAGTGCAGGTGGTCAAGACGTAAAAACTTGTAGTTCTGAGATAAGTCCTGAGGCTATACTGTACCTCATGATGACTATAGTTAACCATACGTATTGTATATGTGAAAGTTGCTAAGAAAGTGGATCTTAAAAGTTCTCATCACAAGAAAAAAAATTTGTAACTATATGTGGTGATGGATGTTAACTTTTTGTGGTAATCATTTTGTAATACCTACATATATAAAACCATTATGTTGTACACCTAAAACTAATACAGTGTCATATGTCAATTATCTCTTAACTAAAAAATAAAAAAATAAAAAATTAAATAAAATTCTTTTGATCATTCAAAAAATATTCAGGAGTGATGGGTTATGTCAGGTATTTACTCTCACATGGTTGGGCGAGAGGGAAAGGTCTTTGTACTATACTTGAAACTTTTCTGTAAATTTGAGATTGTTTCAAAATAAAAGGAAAATAATGCCTGTTAGATGTCTGGTATTGTAATAAAGACTGTAAGTGCCCCACCCAGGTCTCCTTTACTCTTAATCCATGCATCTGTTCTCCAGCTGCTGTGAGTGTAGGATCTGTTGTGCCCAGAAACACCTGAGCGATTCACGCTACCTCCCTACCTTCTAGCCTTCCACTTTGGCTTGGTGGTGGCAACCAATGTCTGACTGGCAAGGGAGTACAATAATCCCAGCCCTTGCCTCAAAGTGGGACAATGGGTCAACTTTCCTCCAGAGCACCCTGTGGATCAGGCAGGCCAAGAATTTATCTGAGCCCCCATCCTTAAGTGACTCCTTCTGCTTCACTATCTTGCTTCCCTCATTCCTTACAGGCTTTTCCTAAAGAGCACACTCTCAAAAATCATGTGCACCTGAATCCCTGTCTCAGGCAGCTTCTAGGGAATCTCAACTAAGAGAGTCACACACCAGCTCAAGAAATGATAGCTATTATTATTAGCATCAATGACAAAACTATTAGATGCAATACCAATGTATGTATTATAGGACTAAATACCCTTATTTTATGAATACGTTAAATTTATAGGCTCCTAGAAACCTTATTTCTGCTGAACTAGATTATGAGAAATTTACTTTCTTATCAGAAACAACAGAACTTTGAGAAGTGCTCACTTTAGGATTCCAATTGTAGACTTCTCCCAAAAAAGAAAAACCTAAATGAGGCTGTTGTCCTGATTAAACTTGTTCCATTCCACCCCTTCCAGGAAGTCTTTGTGGACCCAACTATCTCTTAGAATGGATTTGGGGATTCCAATTTTCTGATGTCTTAGCAGCAACGGTTCTCAATGAGGGTAATTAATGTTTGCATTTTTCAGCGTCTCAGTGACTGGGGTGTGCTACTACATTTCACATCCTGCAATGGATGGGGCATCACACACACAACTTTCAAATGTTCTATTGGACTTTCATGGAAGTGAAAAACCAGTCTGTAAATATCCAAGCCAATCCTCTATCAAAAGAAGTGGTTTTACTAAGGTCACTAGTGACATTCATGTTGTTAGATCCAATGGACCTTTCAGTCCTCACCTAAACTTTCAGTTGACTACATCCACCTTTAAGACTCCTGTGGGCAACCTTGACACTACCCTCTTGGTTTTCCACCAGCCTCACTGCCAACTCCTCCGCCCCCTTTGCCAGCTCCCCCAGCGCTGACCAGCTCCTAAATGTTGGAATTCCTCAGGACTTTATCTCACATTATACATTTGCCTTAAGCAACCTCATTCATTTCCATGGTTTATATACCATTTCTGTGTACAACTTCAAAATTTATATATTTAGTTCCATACATACAACTTCTACAACTTACCTTGGAAACCTGGCATGTCCAAAACCCGTGCTCCTGAGCTCACTCTTTTCCCCATGTATCGCTACCAATCATAATATCAAGCATCCCACCACAAACATAAGAAGTATGTCTGATAAAAGAATTACCTCCATGCATCTAGCGTTTTTTGCTAGAAACCCTATTTCCTCACTTCCCATTTTCAAACCGTCACTATGCCCTGCCAAACTTCACCTGGACTCTATCCCCTTTTCCACACTTGGACCATCACCATCACCTCACTTGGACATCTGTGTCACTGCAAAAGCTATAAACGCCATGTCCTCAGAGAAGCCTTCCTAGTTCCCACAATGAAAACTCAAGTTTATGTGTTATGTCTCCTCTTCTGTCTCTCTGAACATTTTACATTTTCTTCATGGCATATCACAATTTGTATCTTATATAATTACAGTCCGATGTTCTAGCTTTCCTGGCAGACAGACAGTAAGCACTATGAAGGCGGTGGCTCTTTTATTCCCCACTATATCCCCAGCACCAAGCACAGTGCCAGGCTAGGTGAACAAATGAATGATTTGTGTATTTTCTCTCTCCCAAAGAATTATGTTCTGTAAATAATAAAAAGCATTGTCTTATTGGCTAATGTCCCATTCAACAATTTTTTTTACTCTAGCCTCGATATTCTCTACATATATATTACATTTGTTTGGAGTTTGTGTGTGTGTGTGTGAGGAATATTGGCCCTGAGCTAACACCTGTTGCAATCTTCCTCTTTTTTACTTGAGGAAGACTGTCCCTGAGCTAACATCTAGGCCAATCTTCCTCTATTTTATGTAGGATGCCACCACAGCATGGCTTGATGAGTGGTGCCAGGTCTGTACCTAAGATCCAAACCTGTGAACCCTGGGCCTCTGCTGAAGTGGAATGCACAAACTTAACCACTATGCCACCAGGACAGCCCCTTGGATTTATAAAATATTGCTTCTCCTAAAAGAAAATGCCTTTTCCTCTTTGTTTTTATGAACATTGAGGAGATTACTCAGTTGGGCATTAGAGATAGTCATTAAATATTAAAGTACAGGAAAATGTTCAAAACATACATAATATAAATAGTTACAGATCACTACAGAATACACTACAGACACAAAATGGTTTTAATTTCATCTAACATTACTTGGGACAATACTGCTGTTTCAAATTACTAGATGTTTCAATATGAATGGCAGACTGATATATCTATAAAACAAGAATTTTTTAACACTAGACTGTTTTCTTAATTAGCGGTGTTATAAAATGTTAGCATCTGCAAGATAAACTATTACACTTGGAAATAGCTATTTTGTAACTTTGAAATGAATTCAGTGTAGGAGAAAAAAAACAGTTTTAAAAGGATGGTTTAAAATGTGAAATGCTTCCCAAGGTATGTGATTGACTGGTCTTTGGCAGAGTTTATCTGCAGTCATCTTTTACAGAACAGAAATGTAAAAATGCAGGAAGATAAAGTAGCCTAAAGCAAAGTCCCAAACTGGAAATCTAACATACAAAAGGAGTATACCAGAAATAGTGTGAAATACTGATGTCAAACTTTCTGGGCCCTGTGTTTTGATCACTTGTTAAAGAAATATAATTAAAATGTTTTGGTGCCATTTAAATACTATTACTCAAAAATTTTGATTTTTGACAAAGATAGAATGTAATACCAGAGAAATCTGCTTTGAATTTTGGAAAGCTTTTTCTCCCTAAAGCAACTTTTTTTTTTTATTTGTATCATCAAAAAATGCAGTCTAAGGTGATTCATAAATAGTGAAAAATAAGCAGTCGTCTTTCCTTCATTTTGTTAGGATTTCCTAACACGGTTAAGTTCTCATTCAGCTGCCCTCTTAGTCAAAAGCAAGTTTTGGGTTCTTTGATAATATGTACAAATAACTTCATTCCACATCTGTCATTTCTATCCCATCACTTTCTTTAACATACACCACTGGACCCAAGGCTTTCTCTGAAAGAGATCCTGTGCCAGTCTCTTTACTTCTTGCAAAGTTTTCTTGGTTTGTGTCTTCTAATCTTATTTTCTTGGTGTTTTGAAATAACTGAGTCACTGGTTCCAGCTTGCTTTTCTCGGCCCCATGCATTAAGTGATCATCCACTTTCGAATCCATACGCATAGCAGATACCTGAGTAGCAGATTTACTAAGAGAAAATCCCATTGAGACAGCTGAATAAATACAGTTTACAGGTACCTCTTTAAGTAGTGGAAACGTTTCTTCAACTTGATTGCTTGGGGGAAAAAAATGGTAATAAGTGAATACAGTGGGAATTTCAACTAACTTCATGGCAATATTTGTTTTACTGAAATTTCATGGTGATGATGCCAAAAATGTAAAGTAAAATCGCCTTCCATCTCTTAGTGTTTACATTTTCTTTGTGGGAGGGTCTGCAGATTCTAAGGATTTCTTTGAAAGCCTTTTTTTTAAAAGATTTTACGTTTCATCACTTTTCAGAAAATAAAAGAACTTCTCAGTCCTTTCTATCATGCTTGTTATCAAAAACTTTTAATTCACTATTAATGGATTAAAGAAATAATTACTGAAGACCAACACTCTGCTAGGTATTCTGCAAAAAATTAAGATGCTTCCCAAATTGTAAACATTTACCAACTAACAACACACCATCAAAATCATAGTATGAAGCAAAAAACTGACAGAATTGAAGGGAAAAATAGACAGTTCTACAATAATAGTTGGAGACTTCAATACTCAACTCTCTATAATGGATTGAACAATCAGACCGAAGGTAAGTAAGGAAATAGAAGACTTAAATAACAAATTCAACCAACAACATCTAACAGACATACACAGAACACGCTGCCCAACAACAACAGCATACACATTCTTCTCAAGAGCACACGTGACATTCTCCAGGAGAGACCATACGTTACACTACAAATTAAGTCTCAACAGATTTGAAAAGATAGATATCATACAAAATATCTTTTCTGACCACAGTTGGATGAAGTTAGAAATCAATAATAGAAAACAGAAAATTCACAAATTTGTGGAAATTAAACAACACACTCAAACAACCAAGGGATCAAAGAAATCACAAGGAAAATTAGACAATACTTAGAGACGAATGTAAACAGAAACACAGCATACTAAAATTTATGGAATGCAGCAAAATCAGTGCTAAGGGGAAAATTCATAGCTATAAACACTTACATTAAACAACAAGAAAGATCTCAAATCAACAACCTAACTTTACAACATAAGGAACTAGAAAATAAGAAGAAACTAAACCCATTGTTAGCAGAAGGAAGGAAATAATAAAGATTAGAGCAGAGACAAATGAAATAGAGAATAGAAAAACAATAGAGAAAAATCAATGAAACCAAAAGCACTTCTTTGAAAAGATCAATAAAATTGACAAACCTTTAGCTAGATGGACTAAAAAAAAAGAAGATTCAAGTTACTAAAATCAGAAAGTGGGGACGACACTACTACCAATTCTACAGAAACAAAAAGGATTATAAGAGAGTGCTATGAACAACTGTATGTCAACATATTGGATATCCTAGCTGAAATGGACAACTTCCTAGAAACATAAAACCTACCAAGACTAAGTCGCGAAGAAACAGAAAAACTGAATAGACCTATGACTAGTAAGGAGATTGAATTAGTAATCAAAAGTCTCTCAACAAAAAAAGCCCTGGACTCAATGGCTTCACTAGCGAATTCTACAAAACATTTAAAGACAAACTAATACCAATCTTTCTCAAACTTTTCCAAAAAACTGAAGAGGAGGGAACACTTCCTAACTCATTCTATGAGGCCAGCATTACCCTGACACCAAAGCCAGGCAAAAACATTACAAGAAAAGAAAATAACAGACCAATATTCCTATGAACACTGACAGAAAAATCTTCAATGAAATACTAGCAAACTGAATTGGGCAGCATATTAAAAAGATTATACACCATGACCAAGTGGGATTTATTCCTGGAATGCAAGAATGGTTTAACATATGAAAATTGACCAACGTAATACACTACATTACAGAATGAAGGAAAAGAACCACATAATCATCTCAATTGATGCAAAAAACCAGTTAACAAAATTCATCATATAAACACTCAACAAACTAGGAAATAAAAACACTCAACAAACTAGGAAAACCAGTAAACTACCTCAATATAATAAAAGCCATATATGAAAAACCCACAGCAAACATCAGACTCAATGAAGAAAGCTTTTCTTCTAAGATCAGGAATAAGGCAAGGATGCCCACTTTTGCCACTTCCATTCAACATAGTACTGGAAGTTCTAGCCAGAGCAAAAAGAGATAAAAGACATACAAATTGGAAAGTAAGAAGTAAAATTATTTCTATTCACATTCACATATTCAAGATATGACTTTATATGTAGAAAACACTAAAGATTCCACAAAAAACCTGGTCAGTTCAATGAGTTGAGAAGAGAGTCCAGAGTTTGGGGAAGCCAAGGTGGCTAGAATTGTGGTGAGAAGAAAGAGGTGAATGAGAGAAAGAGCTCCAGAGATCTGCAGAGGATTCACCACAATTTTTTGGCTAAGTACTGATGAGGGCATGTGTGAAAAGAAACTATTGAAGCCTGGGAAAGAACCACCAAAAAGGAGAAGGCATTCTAGTCCTTAGGGCTTATACAGGGCCAGAAGCAGAGTCCCCACCAGCTGGAGTGGAAAGAACTCCTAAAACATGGGCATTGAGTAGAGTCCTCAGAAAGGTATTGGCTCAGTAACGAGGCCAAATTAACCCTAGATAAAGACTATTTTGGACCTAACAGCTTAAAAGCAAGCTTCTAAAGCAACGCTGTCCAATAGAACTTTCTGCAACGATGAAAATATTCTATATCAATTGTCCAAAACAGTAGCCACTAGCCATGTGCGGCTTGGGGAATTTGAAATGTACATAATACAAATGAGGAACTGAATTTTAGATTTTATTTAATTTTATTAACATAAATTCAAACAGCCACAAGTAGCTAGTGGTTACTATTTTTGACAGGGCAGCTCTAAAGAATCAAACATTCCAAGTAACTTTGCTGCATCTCAGAACAAAGCCTAAATATGTTTTTTAAAAAACACCAAAACAAAAACCTCCAGCACCCAATAACGTAAACTCTGCAATGTCTGGCAGCCAACAAAAATTTACCAGGCATGAAAACAAGTAGAAAACTATGACCCATAACCTGGAGAAAAAAAGTCAGTTGATAGAAACAAACCCAGATATGACACAGATGATAGAATTAGTACACAAGGACCTTAACAACTATTTAAAATATCTTCCTTATTTCAAGAAGGTAGAGCGAAGCATGAGCATGATGAGGTGAGAAATGGAAGATATTTAAAAAAAAATCAAACTTCCAGAGATGAAAAATATTGTGGATGAGATTAACACTACCAAAGGAAAGAATAGAGAATTTGAAAATATATCAATAGAGACTATCCAATTTAAAGAAAATGAACAGCACATCAGTTAGCTGTGGGACAATATCAAGCAGCTTAACATATGTGTAATTGGAGTCCCAGATTTTTTTTTTTGAGGGGACCAGGGAGGTGTAGGGAAAAAAAAAAAAGGCAAAATAGAGGTTTTCGTAAGTGAAGCTTGTGAAATGATGGAGAAACTAAGGGAACAGAAAACCCAGACCTTAGAACTGCACAGAAGTGTCTGTCACAAAGAAGAGAGCAGAGGTACTTAAAAAAGGGTTAGTTGGGGCAGGATAGAGCATTCACCACTCTTTCCGGTTCCAGAGAGGGAAGAAAATTTTCACTTTCTTGGGTTGGGGGAGGAAGTCAATAGTCCTTGGTAAGATAAGAAAGGAAAATCTTCATGGTCTGGTTTGGCCTAAGATGATGATCTTTTCCCTATATTCTTTCCAAAGAATCTTCAGTAACATCTAGACGGTATACATAAATGCTAAAACTTTTCCTGCTTTTTCCCCTAAGGGAAGTACTTTCCTATTTCCTATGTTAATAGTCTCCTCCCTCCAAGTCTTCAACTCCAGCTGAGTTTTGAAGTTTGTATACTTTTCCCTATTTCTTTTCAATAATGCTAGATAATGAGAACTTTTATTTCAAAATAATCTTCCTATCTGAAGAGGAAACGAGATTATACATAATTCTCCCTAAAATAACTTTTCAGGATGGCCTTTGAGAGCTCATGCTTGTTTGTAACTTATTTTATCAATTAAGTATAATTATATTTCAGAGGAAATGTACCTCTTGGGATCTCTGACTTCTTTATCTAAAATAACAGGGACATTCAATTTGTTTTTAGTATCTAGCTATTCTTACAAAGTATATGATATCTAAAAGTAAATGCTACAAAATATGAGAAAATGTAATGGCACAAATAATGAAAAAAATCACAGCAGATATTCAAAAAACATATTTAAATGTACTTTTATGAAGAAATTGGTTCTAACATAAAATTTGTTTATGCCTGCCAATAATACATTTTGGGAAAAAATGAGTACTCACCTGGCAAAAACAGGACTTAGTCTCTTCAAATGTGAGCTTACATTTGAAATGCACAGGCGATTGCTTTATCAAGATCATCCGAGAACAGCTATAAGAAAAACCTAGTTATCTATTTCATCTGTAGGAAAAGATAGGGAGATAAAGTCACCATTAGAGTTTAGAAGCTCTGGGGTTATTTAAGAAGGGTGGGACAATTAAAAGCTAACAATTGTTAAAAAGACTATTTCTTTTCAAGGTGGGCTCCCAAAAATTGGCAGAATAATGCAATTCTCATTCTTTTTCACTACAAAACTAATTTCTCTACTTTTAGGTAACATAGTTAATTTTAACACAGTTGGATGGCCAAAAATAATATCACATCTGGTTAAAAGTGTGTTCCCAGACTGAAGGTTCCTAATTGAGAGAAGACGAGTTTAAACGGTATTAAACAGGAAAACAACCGATATAACATTAAATATCAAGTGAGGTTGCATACTCTTTCCTTTTTACGTTAACTATCACCAGTTTTTCTGGAAAGGGGACTTGGAGAAGGATTGGCATGTGGACAAAGAATACCGGTCGGGAATCTGCGCTTTCATTGGTCGTTCTGCCACTTCCCTATTCAACCCTGCCTGGATCGTGCAGGGCTGACTGCAGCCGCGGGTCCGCAGGCTCCCCAGACTGCAGGGTGCAGGCTGCCGGCGCTCACTCGAACAGGTCGGCTCTCTCCCCAGAGGCTGCAGCAGCAGGACCCGACCTGCGAAGCTCCCCGCAAACCGACCCCTAGCTGCGGCAGGAGAGCGCACCAACCTCCCAGCGCCTAAAGCAGCTCTGAGGAGTAACGAGTTCACCGAACGTGGGTCCGGAATGGTGCCCGATCCCTTGGAAAAGCGACACACAGCCGCGGCAGCCAAGCAGCAGGTGTTCCAGAGCCGAGGGAAGGCAGCAAGAGGAGATACAGCCCTGCGCACGCGCGTCCTATCCAGGTGTGGCAGCCCCCGGCGGGGAGGACGAAAAAAGTCTTGCAGAAGGGGGCTGGCGGCTGGTTACTAGGAGACGGGACGCTCGAGCCGGGCGACTGGGCGCTCCGTGGGCGTGCGCCTGCGCAGCGTGGATGGATCTGGAAGAGGCCTCTCCAAGACGCCCTGTAAGGCGGGCAGGTGGTCGTACGAGTCGCTGCGTACGTGAGTGCGCGCGCACAGCTCTCAGTCCCCGCGAGAGGAAGAGTCGAGCCAGGTACGCTTGCGCACGGGGACTGGGGGCGCGCAGGACGGAAGCGGAGCGAAGGCGCCGGGGAGGTGGAGGACGAGCCCCCTCAGGTACTGAGCGTGAGGGCGGGGCCGACGGCGGCGCCGACCGGCGCTAACCGCCTCCGCCTCCTTCCCGCCGGGTCCTGCCACGGGGCGGGGCCAGGTGGATTTGAGGGTGGAAAGAAAGGGGAAAGGGGCGGAGGATGATGACGGGGAGGGACCTGGATCCTAGGCTGAGGCCGAGCTCTGGCAGTCGCCGGGATGAGCTCCAGGGAGGACAGCGGGCCGAGGAGTCCAGGGAGGGACCCAGAGCTCCAGGTAGAAGCAGCAGGGATGCGCCTGGTTGGGGTAAAGCAGCTCCTGGGCCAGAAGGCCTCAGAGAGGGCGGCTGCAAGAGGGCGAGTGTGGCGGGGGTTGGGAGCAGTGGGTGACCCCCGAGATGGGTATTCGGTGCTTGAGCCGGTGTGAGAGGCAGTAGCCGGCAGAGTTGCTGTCCGGAGAAGCCCTCCAGGAGCAAACTTTGCCCCTGTTGTCGTTTCTTGGGAGTTTAGGGTTGATCCCAGTTCCTATGGTGACCGCTTCGCTTCCTGCCGCAGCTCTCCGCTTGGTTGTTGGGGGGTACTGTTCTGTTTAGAAGCGCTCTCCAGTGGAGCTGAGGAATTTGGAAGTCATAAATTTGGGAGTTCAACCTGGCTCTTCCTGACTCCCAAGCTCTCACTTCTAAGCCTCTTTGTGGACTTTGGGAGGTGAAGGGCTGAGATTACGTAGACATTTGCATGAAAATCTCATATAATTTCAGTAGAAATTACAAACAGGAAAGGCAGGGTAAGATGGCTTTTGTTTGAAAAAATATTTGAAACTTAAATAGCTATGCGGCAATCATGGACCTGATACTTAAATACAGATAGAAATACATTTCTTTTTCTTTAAATAAAATCAAAGATCGCGGCTTCAGGAAAAGTTTCGTAGAGGACAGTGTCCCAGAGTTTTCCTACTTCCAGTCCAGGCCATTATATCTCATGATATTCGTTGTTTTAAATTTCCTCTACTGATTTTCAGCGTTTCATTTTTTTTTTTTTTTTACCTGTAAGGAAACAAATAGAACAACCATCGGTTTATAACTAGAATGAAATAGGTTAGTTATAAATATGTGTCACGTCATTCAAATCTGCCTCGAGGATAAAACTGATTCTTGTTTGTGTTTTAGTTCATTATTGAACTAAACCCTTCAGTCTTAATTAGTAGGAAATAACTAGGAAGGTACATTAACGAAATATTTATTTTAAACAGTAAGCTTTGACATTATTTAATGGCAGCTTCCAGAATATATCTTATTTTGTTTACCTGCTGAAGAAAATCACTGCTTATTGCCCAACATGTAATCAGATGTAGAGATCCTCTGGGCTCTCTTTCTGTCTTTTTCAGTTGCTTAGATCAGTTTGTCTTAGGATAATTTGCTTTTAGAGTACTCCATATACAGAGGCAGTTAGAGCAGGTGTTACTTTGCATTCCCTTTTGCAGTTACATGCCCTTTCTCTCCAGATGTAGCCACTGTTCTGACTTCTCTGATAGCCACTTTCTTGCTGGTTCACTATCTTTGTATGTAAACGCGCATATTCTAGTCTGGCTTAGTTTTGAACTTTTTATAAATGGAGTTGTACTACTTATTCTTTTGCATTTTGCTTCTTTTATTCAATGTTGTGTTTTTAAGATTTATCCTTTTGTTGCTTGTAGTTTGTTGTTTAGTGTTGCACATTATACGAGTATACCACAATTTATCTACTCAACTGTTGGTGGACATTAAAGTTATTACAGTTTTTGGTAAATAGGAACAACACTCCTGTGAACTTTCTTATACATGTACCCCATGATAATCTTTTGAAGTGAGCTAGTTAGTAAGGTGATTCTATTTGTCTTAATTATGCTGTTAACAAGTTTATATAGTACTAAACTCTTTTAGTTTAGAAAAGCCTCTTGAAAATATCTATGTAACTTCTCATATTTCCAAGAGGTCTTGATAAATGATACCTCTCCTAAGGCCATTGGATTTTTGGTTTTTTGTTTATCATTTTATTGAGGTCATATTGGCTTACAACATTGTGTAAATTTCAGGTGTACATCCTTTATTTGTTTCTATATAGACTGCATCATGTTTACCACCAACAGTCCAGTTTTTATCCATCACCATGCATATGTGCCTCTTTACCCTCTTTGCCCTCCCCTAACCTCCTTCTCCTCTGGTAACCGCTAATCTGTTCTGCTTATCTGTGTGTTTGTTTGTTTATCTTCCACATGTGAGAGAAATCATATAGTATCTGTCTTTCTCTGTCTGACTTATTTTGCTCAGCATAATACCTTCAAGATCTATCCGTGTTGCAAATGGCACAATTTTGTCTTTTTTATGGCTGAGTAGTATTCTATTGTGTGTGTGTGTGTGTGTCTGTGTGTGTGTGTGTCTGTGTGTGTGTGTATATATATATACTGCATCTTCTTTATCCATTCATCCATTGATGGGCACTTGGGTGGCTTCCACATCTTGGCTATTGTGAATAATGCTGTGATGAACATAGGGGTGCATATATCTTTTTGAATTATTGATTTCATGTTCTTTGGATAAATACCCAATAGTGGAGTAGCTGGATAATATGGCATTCCTATTTTTAATTTTTTGAGAAATCTCCATACTGTTTTTCATAGTGGCTGTACCAGTTTGCATTCCCACCAGCAGTGTATGAGGGTTCCCTTTCCTCCGCAACCTCTCCAACACTTATTTCTTGTTTTATTAATTATAGCTATTCTGATGAGTGTGAGGTGATATCTCATCGTGGTTTTGATTTGCATTTCCCTAATAATTATTGATGTTGAATATCTTTGCATGTGTCTGTTAGCCATCAGAATATCTTCTTTGGAAAAATATCTGTTCATATCCTCTGCTTATTTTTTTTATCAGATTGTTTATTTTTTTTTGATGTTGAGTTGTATGGATTCTTTATATGTTTTGGAAATTAACCACTTGTAGAATATATGATTTGCAAATATCGTCTCCCAGTTGGTGGGTTGTCTTTTGGTTTTGTTGATGGTTTCCTTTGCTGTGCAGAAGCTTTTTAGTCTGATGTAGTACCATTTGTTTATTTTTTCTTTTGTTTCCCTTGCTAAGGCCATTGTTTTATGCTCCTTTAAAAAGATAAGTTACTTCTTTACAGTCTAGGCTGGATTGAAGAGAAGTGAGGAGCTTGGGTTCAGATGGAATGACTGGAGAGATTATTTCTTTTTCATAAGAAAGGTTATACATTATGGCTTTACTGTTTTGTTTGAAGTGAACCCCCAAATCATTTATTCACTTATTTTTACTATAAATACAAAAACCTCTATCTCAGTTATTCAGAAAATTTTGTGTAATTTTCTACATTCTTCTGCTAGTGAGGCTATTCCTTCCTGCTGCAGTGTCTGTCAGTCTAAACTTTTGGAGACAATTTTATAAAAGAAAACAAAGAGACCTTTTGTGGAACCAGATTTCAGAATCTCATATAAAGTACTCCAGTATTTTCAATTATTCTATCAAAATATTCAGTAGATATTTGTTGAGAACGTAGTATATGCCTGATATTTCACTCAACACTAATGATGCTTTTTAGCACATGATCTTACCTCCTATTTCACTGAAAAATTAAAATTTTACCAAGCAGGAACTTCTTCACATTTCTACCCCTTCATATCTAAATCTTCACCTGACCTTACTTTTCTCTTCTTTGTCTCAGAGGACAGTGCATACCCTTTACCTGGATTTCCTCTCATTAGCTCAGTGGCCTTTCTTTATTAGACCTTTCTTTAATTAGTTAATTAGTTATTAGTTAACCCATATCAGGAATCTTCATTGTGTTTATACTGTAGGGCTTCTTAATCTGGAGTACAAGAACTTTAGAGTTCTTGAACTCCCTGAAATTGTTTGTGAGGTTTTGTATGTATTTGTATTTTCCTGAGGAGAAGACCCAAGGCTTTTGTTGAATTCTGAAAGAGGTCATTGATGTAAAGAGAATTAAGAAACAAGTGTTTCTTGTAATGACCCTTCAACAACCTTGGTCTTCTTCCAACTTTCACCCTATCTCTCTTCTCACAATCGTGCTTCTTAAAAGAAGTCTACATTTTCTATTTTCTCTTCTTTACTACTCATTCATTTATTCTTCTTCCTCAAACCCCAGAAACTACTTTGTTCAAATCATCAAAATTCATCATTTTGAAAATGTTTTATAGAGTACCAACTTTGTGCTGGGCACTTTTCTGGGCGTTCTGCATATAGCAGTGACTAGACAAGAGTCTAGGTCCTCTTGGAGCTTGCAGTCTAGTAGGGGAGACGGACCATAAACAAGTGAAGGAAAACATGATACAAGTGTGTTAAGAGCAAAAAACCTGATGAGAGATTGACTAGGAGAGAGGCTACTTTAAGTTAAGAGGTCAAGGAAGACTGTCTGACATTTGAGCCGAAGAGCTGAGGGTAAGAAGGAGCCAGCCATGCGAAGGGCTGGGGGAGAGTTTTCCAACCTGAAAAGCAGGGACAGAGGCCTCGAGTTGGAATGCGATTGACTCAGCAGAGGAACAGAAAGAAAAGCAATAAAGCTGGTGGGTGCACAAAGAAGAAAGTACTATGTCTATTTAGGGAAGTGAAGACAGGGACCGAATCATGTAGGACCTTAAAAAGTTTGGATTTTATTCTAATTGTAGTGGGAAGCCATTGGAGTGTTTTTGAGTAGCATCTCATTATTTTGCAGTGGTTATTTTGATTTCAGTTTGGAAAATAGGTTGTAGGGAGCAACAGTAGAAGCAGAAAGACCAGTTAGGAAACTGTTGCAATAATCCATGTGGGGAGATGATGGTAACTTGAACCATGGAAGTGGTAATGAAAATGTAGACAAGAGGATGGATTTGGGATATATTTTGGAGGTATAACCAACAGGGCTTTTTGATGGATTTGATAGGGGTCAGGGAAGGAGGAAACACAGACAACTCCTTGGTTTTTGACATTGGGCACTGCGCAAATGATGGTCCCATTTCACATGGGAAAGACTGGGAAGGAACATGTGGAGGCAGGGATTAACGTGTTTATCATGTTTTAGATATGTTAAAGTTGGAATGGCTGGGGACATCCAATAAACATAATATAACATGTTAAGGGCTCCAGTAGGGGTATGTTCATAGTTTTTTGGGGATGAAAAATATACCCTAAGTCTTTTTGGGGGAAGTAGAAGTCAGAAATACCTTTTTGTAGTCCTTTTCTTGTGACATACATGTGCATTCCTCTGATGTGGCACTAATCGTGCTGTACTGTAATTTCTGATTTATTTGTTCTGGACTTCCCTAGATTCATTGAGGGTTGAAATTGTAGGTTTTTATTTGTTTTCCCTCTTTCTATTCTCAGAATCTAATTTTGGTTCATCCTTATTCTAGCTGTTTATAAACTTGTTTGATAAATGAATAAATGTGACTATTACAGTCTGATAGTATGAACCAAAACAGTGATAGTAGGGTGGAAGAAATATATTTTAGAGAGATTTTAGTGTAAAGGTCAGTAGGATTTGATGTCCAATTAGGTAAGTTGAGTAAGTGGGAGGAATTATTCATAATAGTAATTGTAAATAATAACAACATACATAGCACTTCTTGTTGCCAGGCACTATTCTAAGTGCTTCACATATATTAACTCATTTAATCCTCATAAAAACTTTATGAGGCAGTTCTGTTATCATCCCTGTTTTACAGATGAGGAAGCCATGGCCAGAGAAGTAACTTGCCGATGATCATGCAGCTAAGAAGTGTCAGAGCTAGCACATAGGTAGTCTGATGCTAAAGAATATGCTCCTAACCACTATGCTATGTTGCTTCCCAGTTGAGAATGATTGTGATTCTAGCTTGGGTTGTTTATGATAACAATTTGCTGCTTGCAAAGTCCCTTTACTTGCATTCTGAGATCTGTACAGGAACATAAGTTTCATTCAAAGTTCCATTTAGAGATTATATGAATGGGGAAGATATTCAGGTGGCCTGAGGCTGGGGAAACTGGCAAGCCAGGCATGGAACTTTCAGATATGCTGATTTCTCTCCTTTTTTATTGCCTTCAAAGCTAGTGCAGGGGAAGTAGCAACCCTGATATGATTGGTCACAATTGTCAGGTGAACTCTTGACCTCTTCCTACTTTTAATTTCTAGACTAGCCTGATAGGTAATTTATAGGATCCTCACTTGACTGTTCAGTTTACCAAAGAGAAGAAAAAAAGTTCAGTTTTATCTGCTTTAGTACACTGCTTCATTATCAACCTCTACAAATTTTTATTGACACCTTCCTATTATACAAAGAACTCTGTGCAGGTTCGTAGGAATACAGAGAGCTCTAGGACATTGCTTATTTTTAAGATTTTAATAACTGTGTGAGGAAGACATCCAGAAAAAAATGAATAGCTACATAAATTGTTCTATAACCAATATATACAGCAGTCTCAATGAAGAAGTGATCACTATTCGATGGAGAAGACAGAGAAAATCTCCTAGAGAAGGTGAAATTCAAGCTGAGCCTTAGAAGTGTCTTTAGTTAAAGGGAGAAAAGGTGAAGGGAAGGCTCATGAGCAAAAGATAATATGTTTCTGAGTGTATGTATGAAGAAGGTATACAATAGTTTGTCTTTAATAGAGGGGTTCTTAGGGGTGTCAAGTAAGAGATTAGTTTGGAGAAGTGGAAAGGGACCAAATTGTAAAGAACTATAAATGCTAGGCAGGTTTAGACTTTAGTTAAATAGATCCTTGCTATTCAAGGTGTAGTCTCTGTACTAGTCAAGTAGGGATCACTGAGCAGCTTTTTATAAATGCAGTATTTCAGGCCTACTATGAATAAGACTCTTCATTTTAACAAGATTTCCAATTCGTATGTTCACTGAAATTTGAAAAGTACTGCTGTAGTGAGGAATCATTTGATTCTGTTATTCTAAATCAAATGTTTATAACTAGGAACACGTTTTTAAACAGACTATATATAAGAAATGGTAGTTAGGATTTTGGCCTAAGCCATAAAGGCCTAAATGGTGCATAATTAGAAATACTCTGTGAGAGCTAGTGCTGAAATTCCAGGTAAGCCACTAACTGCTGGAATGAAGAACAGAAAAGCAGATTTGTGTCTCGTTTAGGGAAAGGGAAAAAGGAAAATCTGTCGGACTGCCATGTGCTAGATTGCACAGGGTGTAATACAAGGTCGGTGACCGGGGGATCCTAATCCTATAGTTTACTGAGCACTAGATTTTGGAGAACAGCAGCTGTGTTGGCAGGAGAGATTTAGGAGGCTTGTAGCAAATTCTCTCTTTAACATAATGGCAGCCTTGATTCAGGGAAAGAACAAATAATTTCCCTAAATTACACAATTTCTAAGATACATTGTCAAGTAAAAGAGCACAGTGCAGTGTGGTATGTATATAGTATGCTTAAGTGGAAAATCTTTAACTTTTGTTATTTTGCACATGTGCAAATATATATGTAGGAAAAATTCCTGGAAATGGAATTATTTTTACAGAAGATGTGTGCATTTGTAGTGTTGATAGATTTTGCACAATTGTTCTCTGTAAATATTGTACTAATTTATGCTGTCACTGGTGATGTATAAGAATGCTAAGTTATATATCCAACTTTTTGATCTTTGCCAATGTGGTGGTTAAAAAATGGTATCTCAGTGTTGTTTTAATTTGTATCCTTCTGAAGTGAGATTGAATATCTTTAAATCTATTTAAAAACCATTTTTGTGAAATATCCATATTTTTGGCCAATATTTCTATTAGCGTATTCCTTTTCCTTTTTTATTTATAGGAATTATTTATATATTAGGGAAGTTAGCTCTTTGTGATATGGGTAACAAACCTTTTTTTTTTTTTTTTTTTGGTGAGGGAGATTGGCCCTGAGCTAATATCTGTGACAAACTTCCTCCACTTTGTATATGAGACACCACCACAGCATGGCCTGATGAACAGTGTGTAGATTCACACCCAGGATCTAAACCCATAAATCCCAGGCCACTGAAGCAGAGCACGCAAACTTAACCACTACACCACCAGGCCGGCCCTAACAAACCTTGATAAACAAGTAGCTAGTGACTACTATATTGGATAACATGGGCCTAGAAGTAGTCTACTTAATTTCCTGCTGACCCATATTCCTTAGAACTGTAATTATCAAGGGGATAAGTTAGGGTATGTGTTTTTTGAAAAGCATGTGTAATATTATAGTTTTGTATTTGGAAGACACAGAAAAAGTTTTATAGCATAAATTTTTAAGAAAGTAAACCTTGATGAAATCCTTTTAGCTGGTGGGACAAGGTTAAAAACAATGGAAAATGTATCTAAGACTGTTGTTAATTTTTAAAATTTATTGATGTGAAAAATCACAAGGTTATATTAAACTGAATGTCTCTATATTATTCCCTTTCTTTCCACTAGGTTACCACCAAAGAACATGATTTTGGTCTAGGGGCTCCAGTTTCTGAAGCTGAAAAATACCAGAACACTCTCCAGCTAGAACAAGAAGTGAGAAATCAAGAAAGATTCATCTCTACACTGAAATTACAGGTTACATTAATTTACATATTTCTCTGAATTAATTTGGGATGGGGATATTTTAAAACAAGAAGATGCAGAGTAAATAGTAATTCTGTGCTCATTTAAATTTTATGGGTTTAAAATCATTCCATTTTTATCTAACCATTTTGATGCACATAGATTCCGGGTCAGTGAGTGCAAAGCATGTGCCAAGTGTTGTATCAGTTCCTTTCAAGTATGTAGTCTTACTTAATCATCCCAATCTTGTGAAATAGTAATGTTATTTCCATTTTACAGACATGGAAGCTTAGGTACCAAGAGGTTAAAGAAGTATGATATTTGATTAATGAGTGGCAGAACCAGGATTTCTCTGAATTCTCAAGTTAGCTAAGATTTGAATCCAGTTTCTCTGAACTTCAAGTTCAGTATTGTATCACTGGTACCTGACATGTAGTATAGCTGTTAAGAAAGGCTATTGAAAGAAACTTCCTCTCCTAGGAAGATGAAGTAGACTTACTTTTCCCTACTTCTCCTACTAAGTGCAGCTAAAAACCCTGAACATTATGTATAAAATAAATATAAGAGCACTATGAAAGGTAGGAAGATGAAGGAAGACTAGGTAGGGGCCTCAGCACACAGTGAATGACACATTAGTGAGTTCCCAGATTTTCTTTTTTGCTCCATATATTCCAGACAGAGTGCTGGGAAAACTGGCACCCAGAAACAATAGGTGCAGACAAAAAGAGGTCTCAAAAAAGCCATCCCTCTCTAGGCAAAGGACTAGGAAAGGGGCAGCCTAGCAAGACGGAGACTTTTAGGCAATAACTACCTGCTCTAAGCAAATACCATGAAAGAAACTATAGCCCCGTTCCTGCCAGCAAAGGCTGAGTAAAGAGCCTAGACTTCTACCCTTACTGCTGTAACAAGGAGCCCCAATTGCGCCTCATGTCCGCCGCTCCTCCAAACTCCCCATCCCAGCAAGGTGGTATCATGGAAGAAGGCTGAGTGGGAAACCAAGACTTTTGTGCCCACGAGGGAGTAAGGAAGTACTCACCCCGATAGTGTCAGCAGAGACCACATGGGGAACCTAGACATCCACTCCCACCTGGTAGTAAGAGGTGCCCCCTTTCCTCCTTGCTGGGGTGGTGTCTGAGGAGACCTATTGTAGAGTCATGACATTTACCACCCCCCGGCAGTAACAAGTCCACCTACCCACAGTGGCAGTGGAGGACACGTGGGAGCAGTAATGAGGTACGTCTCTTCTTCTTAGCTGTGGTGGTATCAGCAGAGGCCTATTGGGGAGCCTGAACCCCCATCCCTGCCCAGCAATAACAAGTAGCCCCATCCTCCCCAGGTGTCAATGAAGCCCTAGTGGAGAAATTGGACTTCCACTCCTACCTAGCAGTAACGACAATGTCCCCCTTTTCTAGTTGGAGCAGTGTCACAAGAAGCCTACTAAAACACAAGAGCCAAAGTCTTAGAATACCAGGTCTTAATTTAAAAAATCACTCTTCATCCCAATCAGGAAGATCTCAACTACAATGAGAAAGGACAATCAAGAGACACCAACACTGAGATAAATCAGATAGTACAGCTATCTGACAAAGATTTTAAATCAGCCATCATATAAACGTTTCAATAAACAATTTTGAGCATGCTTGAACCAAAAAAATAGAAAATCTCAGCAAAGAAATAAAAGGTATAAAGAAGAACCAGATGTAAATTTTAGAAGCAACCAAGATATTCTTCAGTAGGTGAATGGATAAGCAAACTGTGGTACATCCGTACAATGGAATATTATTCATTGATAAAAAGAAATGCACTATCAAGCCACAAAAAGACGTGAAAGAACCTTGAAAGCATTTTTCTAGGTGAAAAAAGCCAATCTGAAAAGGTTACATACTCTCTGATTCCAAGTATATGACCTCCTGGAAAAGACAAAACATAGAGACATTAGAAAGTTCACAGGTTGCAAGGGATTTGGAGGGAGGCGTGAATGGAGCACAGGGAATTTTTAGGGCAGTGAAAGATTCTGTATGATACAGTAATGATGGATACATGTCATTATACATTTGTCAAAGCTCTAGAATCTACAATCCAAAGAGTGGACTCTAATGTAAACTATGGACTTCAGTTAGTACTAATACATCAATATTGGTTCATTAGTTGTAACAAATGTACCACATTAATATAAGATGTAAATAAGAGGGGGAACTGTGTGGGGGAGGCAGGGTATGTGTACTTCCTGTACTTCCTGATTGATTTTTCTGTAAACCTAAAACTGCTCTAAAAAAACAAAGTCTATTGAAAAAATGCATGGGAGAAAATATTTCCAAATCATATATCTGATAAGGGATTAATATCCAGAATATGTAAAGAACTCCTACATCTCAACAACAACAAAACAAAACAACTCAATTCAAAAATGGGCAAAGGATTCGAATAGATGTTTCTCCAAAGAAGATATATAAATAGCCAGTACGCACATGAAAAGATACTCAGCATTATCAACTGTTAAGGAAATACAAATCAAAACCACAATGAGATATATCACTTCACACCCGTTAGGATACCTGTTATCCAAAAAACAAATAACAAGTGTTGGTGAGGATGTGGAAAAACTGGAGCGCTTGTGCATTGCTAGTGGGAATGTAAAATGGTGCAGCTGTGGTGGAAAAAAGTTTGGCAGTTCATCAAAAAGTTAAGTATAGAATTACCATGTGATCCAGCTTTTGCACCCCTAGGTATATTCCCCAAAGATTAAAAGCAAGGACTCAAATAGATGCTTGTGCACCAGTGTTCATAGCAGCATTATTCATAATAGCCAAAAGGTGAAAACAACCCAGATGTCCATCAACAGATGAATGTATAGACAAAATGTGGTATGTACATGCAGTGGAATATTATTCAGGCTTAAAAAAGAATGAAATTCTGATACAAGGCTACAACATGGGTGAGCCTTGAAAACATTATGGCAAGTGAAATAAACCAGGCACAGAAGTACAAATGTATGATTCCACTTATATGAGGTACCTAGAATAGGCAAATTCATAGAGATTTATTTAATGGGGACAGAGTTTCTGTTTGGGATGATTAAAAAGTTCTGGAAATGGATATGGGATGATTGTGCAACATTGTGAATGTATTTAATACCACCAAACTGTACACTTAAAAGTGATTAGAATGGTAAATTTTATGATACGTATATTTTACAACAATAAAAAAAATTAAGAAAATACAGTAACTGAAATAAACTCAATGTTCTCGAACAACAGAATGGAGAGGAGAGAGGAATGAATCAGTGAACATGAGAATAGAAAAGTAGAAATTACCTAATTTGAACAGAGAGAAAATTGATTGAAAAAATGTGAACAGAGGCTCAGGGACAGGTGAGACTATGACAAAACATCTAACATTTGGATCATTGGAGTCCCAGAAGGAGAGGTAAGAGAAGGTGGGGCTGAAAAAGTATTCAAAGAAGTAATAGCTAAATATTCCTCAAATTTGGCAAAAGTCATAAGACAGATTAAAGGTGAGTGAACACCTACCAGGAGTCTCCCAAAGAAATCCACACAACAATATTTCATATTCAAACTTGTGAAAACTAAAGACAAAAAAAAAAAAAAAAAAGATCCTGAAAGAAACCAGAGAAACAGTTTATTACCTATAGGTGACCACCAGTTCATATGACAGCAGATCTGAAAACTTGGAGGTCAGAAGGAAGTGACACATTTTTCAAGTGCTAGAAGAAGAGAACTCTCAACCCAGTATTCTGTATCCAATGAAAGTATCCTTCAGAAATGAAGGGGAATCAAGACATTCTCAGATGAAGAAAACTAAGAAACTAAGAGAACTGGTTGCCAGTGGAGCTACCCTAAAAGAATAGCTAAAGGAATATCTAACTAATGATGAAAGAGGGAATCTTGGAAGAATAGGAAGGAAGGAAGAATAACACATGGAGCAAAAATAGGAGTAAATGCAATAGAATTTCCTCTTTAGGGGTGGGGGATTCTAAATTATGTTTGTCAAATGTAGTTCTCAATGCAGGGAGAGGCAACATTTAAGACAATTATTTTATTAATAGAGGAGGGTAAAGGGACCTAAAGGGAGGTAAGGTTTCTTCACTTTGCTTGAACTGGTAAAATGTACTCTGTGATAAGTTGCGAATATATAATATAACACCTAGAGCAACCACTGAAAAGCTATGCCAAGAGATATACTCAAAACACTATAGGTACATTAAAGTGGATTTCTAAAAAATCTCAACTAACCCACAGGAAGGCAGGAAAAACAACAGAAAACAGAAAAAAGTCACACTTGAATCTTCACATGAAAGTAATTACATTAAATATATATAGTCTAAATACATCAATTAAAAGACAGAAACTGGCAGAGTGGATTAAAAAAACCTAGCTTTAAGTTGTCTACAAGACATACACTTCAAATATAACAATTTGGCTATGTTGAAAGGTTGAAAGGCACACAGACCTGAAAGGAAGAAATAAAACTGTCCCTGTTTGCAGATGACATGATCTTCTACCTAGAAAATCTCATAAAATCTACAATACAGAAACTAGAAATAATAAATGAGTTCAGCAACTTCAGAATACAAGGCAAACATATTGTGTTTATGTATCTTAGCAATTAACATGTGAAAATCAAAATTAAAAGTGCAGTACAATTTACAATTACTTAAATAGTGGAATTCTCAGATGTAAATCTAACAAAATAAGTATGAACTTGTATTCTGAAAATTACAAAAGGCTAATTAAGGAAATCAAAGACGATCTAAACAAATGGAGAGACATATCATGTTCATGGATTGGGAGCCTCAACATAGTAAAGATGTCAATTCTCTCCAATCGATATACAGGTTTAATGCTATTCCAAGCAAAAACAATTTTAAAAAAGAGTAATAAAGTGGAAAGAGTCATTCTCCTTGATTTCAAAACGTAATATATAGCTACAGTAATCAAGACTGTATGGTATTGCTAAGATCAATGATGCAGAATAGAGAATCCAGAAATCGCCTTGCTTAAGTACAACCAAATGATTTTTGACAGAGGTGCAAATGCAGTCTGATGGAGTTGAAAAACAGTCTTTTCAATCAATGGTGCTGGAGCATTTGGATATCTTTTAGGGAAAAAAGTGAGCCTAGACCTAAACCTCACACCATATACAAAAATTAACACAAAATGGATCATAGATTTAAATGTAAAATGTCTGAAACTTTTAGAGGTAGCGTAGGGGAAAATCTTCAAGACCTTGGGCTTGGTGAAGCGTTCTTAGACATCACACCAAAAGTATGATTCATAAAAGAAAAAGTTGATAATTTGGACTTCATCAAAATTTAAGTCTTTCACTCTATGAAAGACCCTGTTAATGGGATGAAAAGACAAGCTATAAACCATGTTTCTGCCATAGGAATAATGTTTAGAACACGAAGAACTCTCAAAATTCAACAGTAAAAAACAATCTAATTAGAAAATGAGCAAAAGACATTAAGAGCTATTTCACAGAAGGCTATATGGTTGACAAGCTCATAAAAAGGTGTTCATTCTTTCTAAACATCAGGAAAATGCAAATTAAGGCCATGATGAAATAACAATGCACACCTATAAGAACAGCTAAAATCAAAAGTAATGACAATACCAAATGCTGGCAACGATGAAGAGAAATTGGATCACTCATGCATTCCTGGTGGGATTGGGAAATGGTACAGCAACTCTGAAAAGTAGTGTAGTTCTTATAAAACTAAACATATATTACCATACAACCCAGCAGTTGCGCTCCTGGGCATTTATTCCAGGGAAATGAAAACTTGTATCCACTCAAAAACATGAATGTGTTTTCATAGCAGCTTTATTTGTTATAGCCAAAAACTGAAAACAACTAAAATTTCTTTTAATTGGTGAATGATTAAACAAATTGTGGTAATCCATACCATGGAATATTACTCAGCAATAAAAAGGAATTAACTATTTTTTTCTGCTTTTTTCTCCCCAAATCCCCCCAGTACATAGTTGTATATTTTAGTTGTGGGTCCTTCTAGTTGTGGCATATGGAACGCCACCTCAACGTGGCCTGACAAGCGGTGCCATGTCCGTGCCCAGGATCCGAACTGGTGAAACCCAGTCCACCAAAGCGGAGTGTGTGAACCCAATCACTCGGCCACGGGGACAGCCCCGGAATGAGCTATTGATCCACGTGTCAACATGGACAGATTTCAAGGGCATTGTGCTGAGTGAAAAAGCCAATGTCAAAACATCACATACTGTGATGTTTATCACTTTTTTTTTTTAAAAGATTTTATTTTTTCCTTTTTCTCCCCAAAGCCCCCCGGTACATAGTTGTATGTTCTTAGTTGTGGGTCCTTCTAGTTGTGGCATGTGGGACACCACCTCAGTGTGGCTCGACGAGCAGTGCCATGTCCGTGCCCAGGATTCGAACCAACGAAACACTGGGCCGCCTGCAGTGGAGCGTGCGAACTTAACCACTCGGCCACAGGGCCGGCCCCCATCACATGATTTTTTAATATAACATTCTTTTTTTTTTGAGGAAGATTATCCCTGAGCTAACTACTGCCACGCCTCCTCTTTTTGCTGAGGAAGACTGGCCCTGAGCTAACATCCATGCCCATCTTCCTCTCCTTTATACGTGGGAGGCCTACCACAGCATGGCTTTTTGCCATGTGGTTCCATGTCTGCACCCGGGATCTGAACTGGCAAACCCCGGGCCGCCGAGACGCAAAACGTGTGAACTTAACCGCTGCGCCACCGGGCCAGCCCCCTATATAACATTCTTGAAATGACAAAATTATAGAGAGTAATGATTGCTAAGAGTTAAAGATGGGGAGGGAGAGGATATGACTATAAAGTGGTAAAAGGAGGGCAATCTTTGTGGTGATAGAATCATTTTGTATCTTGTTGAGGTGATAGTTAGCAATCTACATGTGATAAAATGGAATAGAACAGTGTGCACACATTGTGCCAACGTCTAATCTCTGGGTTTGATATTCTACTATATTTATGATGCAGCTATTGGGGGAAACTGAGTTAAGGCCACATAAGCCTTCTCTGTACTACGTTTGCAACTTCCTGTGACTCTTTAGTTATTTCAAAATAAAATTTTTTTTAAAAAAAAAAAAGCTTTTTGATTACCTATTATCTGTCAGAAATTTTACTTGAACTTTTCTAACTACAATCCTGCAAATTATGGGTATTCTCTCCATTTAACATATGAGACTCAAGAGGCTTCCATTTATTTTTTCTGAAGTCTAATGCATCTCTTAGGATCAAGAAAATGTAGTAAATTGCCAAGATTAAGTAATTGGTAAAGAACTGCAACAGGATTTGAACCTGTCTACCGAAGCCCACGTTCTTTCTACTACTAAACTGCATCTTCTAAAGTAATTGTGTAATTGAGTAAAAGTAGGGCTTGATGTCAGAGTATTTGTTTTATTTATTCCATTTAACAATAATTTGAGCATTATATGCTAGATCGTATAATAAATGATACAGAAATGAGAGGTATGTTGATACAGAAACTAGAGACACAGTCTCTTAAGTTACGTAGAATTTAGTGGAAGAGATAGGGAAGTAAACAAATGATTATAATGCATCTTATAAAATACTAAGATAAATGTACATAAGATTTATATATAAATATACAAGTTAAATCTATACAAGATTTGTATATAAATTTATATAAGAGGCTTTATGGGAGCACAGAGAGGAGAAGCATTTAAGCTGTCCTGGTGCAGTGAAAGGTTGTCAAACATTTATAGTGTGTTCTTGTTGCTCAGAAATGTGGCACTGTAGAAGCCGTGAACAAAGACAAAAAGACATAGATGGATGAGGTTTATGTTTGGTTATCCCACATCCTATAGTTAAAAAAAAATACGAGTAATGAAATCTTAGATGCTAAGAGTAGGGAAAAATAAAGAAACTTAGTGAAAGCATGGGATGAGACTAGCAAACAGACAGGAAATCTTTGTGCAGAGTTTCTGTGCTAGTTGCTAGAGGTGGGCTGCAGATTGGCTTTAAAATTCCTAGAGACAAAGGCAAAAAGGACATTTTAGTTAAATATGTCACAGTCAACAGAGTAAGAATAAACCAGGTATCCAAAAGAAGTATATGTTTTCCTGAAATTGATTCCTGAGCAAAGTTTTCCCTGAGGATTCTTGTAAAGAGGGTTCTGTGACATAGTATATAATATTTTCAATAACTTCCCTAGTAGAGGTTTTAAAATGAGTTTCATGAGATTGTTTCTTATAGTGTTTCTGGAGCTTAGGTATATATTGGGGATGGTGGAAAGTTAGGCTGGACAGGTCAGTAGGGCTTGGATCTCAAATGGCATCTTCTCATCTTATTCTCAGTGTGATGGAGCGCCATGTGGTTACAGGAGTTATCTCAAATTTACATTTTCAAAAAATTTTTAGCTGTATATGGGAGAAGGCCAAAAGAGAAGAGAGTAGGAGGTATTGCTAAAATTCAGGCCAGTTGTAGTAAAAGACTCAACTAAGGAAATATGTACATTTACAGTTTCCCTTTTTGTTTTTTTTTAAACTCTTCAAAGTTTCTCTTGTTTTCTGGATTTGATAATTTATACTCTTTACCTCTAAATCTCAAAAGTTAGCATGCCTTAGAAAATGCCAAAGGAACAGTTGGATTTAAAATAATGGCTTTTGTTGTGCTTCTTGGCTTCTATTTTTTGAGTATAATAAATGTCATTGCAGCCTATTTAGCTAAATAATTCATGACTTTTAGGATATTTCCTTATATAGTGACAAATTATAGATAAAGTTTGTATTTTAAAGAAAACTTTATGGATTTTGGTGGTTTGGAAAGAGCCATCTCTATAATTATTTGAAAAGAGTAAGGTCAGAGCAAGAATACACTTAGAACTAAGAATAACGTTAGATGAGGGATTTAGCAATTTTAGATGTTCCGTAAGACCGAGACTTTTTTTTCTTCTTTTTACATCTTCCACATCAAGGCAACACAGTGCCTTGAGTACAGTAGGTGCTCAATAAATGTTTGTTACATACACAATGAAAGAAAAATGCTATGGAAAAGGACCTTTGTGCCACCATTTTATCTCATAGGTATTTCTGTTACAGCACTTAACATGTTGTATTTGTATTTCCTCAAGTAAACAAATTCTCTGAGGGTGGGTACCTAAGTTATCTTTGTATCTTTGGAATTTCACATAGTTCCTGACATAATCATTGTTCAATGGATCTAATATATTTTTTTTCCTTTAAAGGCATTTGGATACCTTCGTGATAGAAAAGGCCCTTTTCTTCACCTGTTGATGGTTTGATAGTGGGCTGGGAAGGAAAGCTGTGGTCCTCCACGTTAGTCAGCAAATACTTGATTGATTTGGTATTTAGCTTAGTCAAGTAAGTTATTGATATGTTCAAAAGGACCTTTCTAAAGAGTTAACATATTTTGGTAACAATATTTAGAAATTTAATCCTGAAGAATGCTTAATTGATGGTATTAATTATTAAAATTAAATAATTTCAAGACTGGTTTCTTTTTACAGATGTAAAAATTTTGCCATTTTTCTAATAGTTTGGTTAAAATCAACAATAATTTTTTATTAAACTGTAAATTGTCTTGAAAGATGTAGCTATAAACCTTTAAATTTTCATTTAATATATTTTTTTCAGATGGGTAATATATGGTACAAAATTAAAAAAATAAAAAAAGATATGTAAAGTCTTCTTGCCAGGGAAGCAAACTTCCCTTCCTGATTCCACTCACCTAGTTGTTCTCCTCAGAGGGAAGCTAAGTAAATGTTTTAACGTGGTTATTTTCTTTTATAACAGATTGAAGATCTCAAACAGACAAATCATGGCTTGGAAGAATATGTTAGGAAACTCTTGGATAGTAAGGAGGTGGTAAGCAGTCAAGTAGACGATTTAACCAGCCACAATGAGCATCTTTGTAAAGAATTGATTAAAATTGACCAACTAACAGAGCAACTAGAAGAAGAGAAAAATTTTGTGGTGGATACCGCCAACAAGGAACTTGAAGAAGCAAAGGTACTAGATTTACCACTGATCAGGATTTTAATTCTGCTTTAAACATCATGTAATTATAAAATGCAGTGGAAAAGTGATATTCTAATTTATATCATTTGAAAACTTTTTAGATATTATATTTTAAATGTCTATTTTAAGGATTAAATTATATTGTATCTCACATTGTGTTTTTTCTAAAAATTTTTGCTCAAAAAATTTCCTAAGAAATACGGAGTGATGGTAAAAACTGCAAGTAACAGGGATGTTCTGTATAGAGAACATTTCTCTTCCTCCATGATCCTTCTCTACTCTGCAGAGATAGCTACCACAAATAGATACATATATTTCCATCCTTTCTTTCTGTATGTTTTCACACAATTTATTTCACACATTACAAAAAAGGTCTTTTTAAACCAAAGTTATTTTCTGTGAAATTTGTCAATCTTTACTGACTTCCAAGTTTTGATCCTTTTTCTTTGAAGTTCTCTCCCTTTTTAAAATTTGAATAGACTTTATTTCTTAGCGCAGTTTTAGGTTCACAGCAAAATTAAGCAGAAGGTACAGAGATTTCCCATATATCTCCTGCCTCAACACATGCATAGCCACCCCATTATCAACATCCCTCAGCAAAGTGGTACATTTGTTAAAATTGATGACCCTACATTGACACATCATTATCACTCAGAGTTCATAGTTTACATTAGGGTTCACACTTGTGTTTTACATTCTACAGATTTGGACAAATGTATCCACCATTATGGTATCATACCACGTATTGTCACTGTCCTAAAAATCCTCTGTATTCTGCCTAGTTTTGATTCTTGTTTAAGAAGGCCTTCTTACCGCAAGACCTACAAAAATATTTTCTACAGTTTTGCTACTTTTTAAAATTTTTTTAAAGTTTTAATCCTTCTGGAATTTCTTTTTGTTCTAATATAAGGTAGGATTGATTAGTCCTTTCTGTAGTCACTGATATGAAGTGCCATTTTAACAGATATTCAGTTCTCATATGTGCATGGATATGTTTCTGGACCATTTGCTTTCATTGATTCATTTGCCATTTTCTCTGCCACTACCACGTTATTTTAATTACTGTAACTGCATGATATTTTGATAAACATTTTATTTTTTGATTGAGTTTTAGTACTCTGCCATGAAATTTAGAAACTGGGAATTTAAACACAATTATAAAATGAAGACAGTTTCATTTCTCATTGCTGCCTAATGGCTTATAAGTAAGACACAGAGTGTATCTGAAGGCCAAAAAACAACCTGTTGAATTTTTAAATGGTAATGTGTGAATGTGCTTATTTGTCTTGATTTTATTAATTGCTAAATTAGTAAGTTGTGTTTGAACTTACTAATGTGTGTAGAAGATAGTTTTCCAAAACTAATGGTTGTTACATGTTATTTCTTAAATGTCCTTTTAATGTACTTTTCGTAGCATATAATAAAGCTACTGTTGGTAGCATAAGATAAAGCAATTAATGATCAGAGTGAGAACATAGGTGGTAGTGAAAGTATTGTTACAGTAATTTGAAACATAAGAGCACAGTTAATGAACTCTAGGATGGTATGTGTTTATATGCAGTAACCTCACTTAGACTGTGTAAAGGATGTGTGTCTAAATTAGTGAAAAGTCTGAATAATGGAATATTTAAATAATTGAAGTTTATTACTTTAATGTAAGGACACAGTCTTCTCTAACGTTGTTGCCTGGAGGATGTCCTTAGGAGAACTACTTGAGAGAGTAGATAAGAATGGTTTGTTTTTAACTTGTGGCTTATTTATCTGGCAATGATTGTTACCAAAGTATTTGAAGGACATTTAAAAGTAGCTTGAATATTTTAAACATTTCTCAATAAACTCTTTTGTTTGTATTGTTTCTTTAAGAATAGTTATCCTTCATTCATAGTTTAATGGTAAGTTGAGTTCAGTCTTAACTATGAAAATTATCAAATTAACCCTGGATTAATGTTTTATTGTGTCTTCCTTGTTTTCTTCCTCAAATTAAAAATTAACTGCATGACTTCCTGGATGTTGGAAGCCTAGTTGACCAAATTCCCACGAAGAGTGCCCAGTTTAGAAGTCATCAATTTTAAAGGGTTGTTAGAGTCTGTGTTCTAGAGAGAGAGTGAGTACCCTGTCAGAGTGGATCCTCTGGTATCAAAGGGAGAATTTCAGGAATGGAAGATATCTAAAATAAAAACACTAGGATTTACCTAAACTGAAAATATTAAATTCATAGATGGCAATTCTGCCTGGCTCAGAAAAAAGGGTGTTTCTGGGAATTAGATATCCATATATAATGTGGAACATTGGGTGTATTTGAGAATTGGAAAGCTATTCGGGGAAGAAGTTGGCAGCAGTCTTAGAGTAGAGATAGCATTGCTGATGCAGGGAAAACATTGGAAACTTAAGAAAGAGAGGGCAAAATGGAACTAGGTCCTTTGGGTTGGTAGAATGCCCTGCAAAGAAATCACCAACCTCTGTAAGTGAATGTTACAGGTAGAATGGGGCTTAGAGAGATGCATGACCAGTGTTGGGGATATAAACACCAATGCATGTTGTCATCATTCTTAAGTCATTGGGTGTGTATTTTAGGTATCCAGTTACTGGGGAGGGATTCCTTGCCTGATTTGTGGGATAAGGCTTGAAATGAGAATTTCTAATTTGAGAGCTGAAAAAGAATGTTTGAGTTCCTAAACTATTTTGAGATTATACTCTAGATATGTGGAGGTAGAGTCTGAGGCTAAAGCTATTGTTAGTTTGTCTGGAATTGAGATAGATAGTATTAAAATTATTTACTGGGAAGAGTTTACTTGTAGTTAGTCATATTTTCAAAGGTCAACAGAGTAACTTCTTCCATCATTTTTGAGTATTTACTATTGTGTTATCTATTGCTATGTAACAGATTACTTCTAAATCTTAATGGCTTCAAATGACAAGCGTTTGTATCTCACAGTTTCTGTGAGTCGGGAATTCAAGTGCAGCTTAGCTGGGTAGTTCTGGTTCATGGTTTTCCAGGAAATTGTAATTAAGATGATAGCCAGGCTGTGGTCATGGCTTGACTGGTACTGGAGAATTTCTTACTCAGGTGGCTGTTGGCTTTTGGCAGGAAGCCTCAGTTCCTTGCCAGGTGGATCTCTCCTTAGGGTTCCTTGATATTTTCTTCATGGCAGCTGGCTTCCCCCACGAGCCAGCGATCCAAGAGAGACAGCAAGGAGGAATCTGCAATGCCCGTTAGGCCCCAGTCTTAAAAAGTTACATACCATCCCTTCTTCCATATCCTGTTCGTCAGAAGTGTATCAGGTGTATACACTGGAAGGTGTATCAGAATTTGTGGACGTATTTTAAAACCACCATGACTATATATGCCTCCTTTTATCTTCTCATCTTGAGTTGTTTATCGTTCATGCCTTAATACAATGTTTCCTAGATAACCGAACATACTTTTTTGAAATATGAAAAAGCCAAATTGCAATTTTACCACGACTAGTTTCTTTGTACAGTTTACATTTCTAATTAACATAGGCCCCATTATTGGACTGGATCTCTGGTAGCCCTTGTCATCATTGTAACCTTTGTATGTGATTCAATCAAAAATATTTCAAAACCTACCATGTAGAAGCATAGTGTAAAGTCTATTAAAGTTTTTAACCCGCGCCCCCCATTTACTCCTTCTCTCTCTCCCCTGCTTTGTTTTTCACTGTGGCGTTTCCCTACTGCTTTTCCCCTCCCTCACTCTGCTCCAGCCACACTAGCCTCCTTACTAGTCCTTGGAATTTAGCAGACAGTCTTTTGCCTTATGATCTTTGCCATTGCTGTACCTTCTGCCTGGAATGTTCTTCTCCCAGATTTTTACGTGGTTGACTCTCTCCTTCCGTTAAGTCTTTGCTCAAAGGTCGCTTTTCACTGAGGACTTCCCCATTGCCTTATTTAAAATGCCAACCTATTTCTCCATAAACACTCCCAGTGTCCTTAACTCTGCCCTTTTTTTCTAATGTACTATATAATTTATTTGTTAGGTTTATTTTTTATTGCCTACCCCAGCTTGAATGTAAGGTCCTCAAAGGCAGGGATCTTTGTCTGTTTTGTTCACTTTTTTATCTCAAGTGCCTAGAACAGATGTGAATGCTCATTATATGTCTTTCTTTTTCTTTTTTTTATTGAGTTAATCATAGGTTACAATCTTGTGAAATTTCAGTTGTACATTAATGTTTGTCAGTCATGTTGTAGGTGCACCACTTCACCCTTTGTGCCCACCCCCCACCCCACCTTTCCCCTGGTAGCCACTAATCTGTTCTCTTTGTCCACATTTTTAAATTCCTCATATGAGTGCAGTCATACAGAGATTATCCTTCTCTAACTGGCTTATTTCACTTGACATAATTCCCTCAAGGTCCATCCATGTTATTGGAAATGGAATGATTTTGTTCTGTTTTGCAGCTGAGTAGTATTCCATTGTATATATATATATACCACATCTTCTTTATCCATTCATCTGTTGATGGGCACTTAGGTTGCTTCCATGTCTTGGCTATTGTAAATAATGCTGCAATGAACATTGGGGTGCATAGGACTTTCGGAATTGCTGACTTCAAGCTCTCTGGATAGATACCCAGTAGTGGAATAGCTGGGTCGTATGGTAGTTCTATTTTTAATCTTTTGAGGAATCTCCATACTGTTTTCCATAGTGGCTGCACCAGTTTGCATTCCCACCAGCAGTGTATGAGGGTTCCTTTTTCTCCACAACCTCTCCAACATTTGTTAATATTAGTTTTAGATATTTTTGTCATTCTAATGGGTGTAAGGTGATATCTTAGTGTAGTTTTGATTTGTATTTCCATGATGATCAGCAATGATGAACATCTGTTCCTGTGCCTATTGGCCATCCGTATATCTTCTTTGGAGAAATGTCTGTTCATGTCTCCAGCCCATTTTTTGATCGGGTTGTTTGATTTTTTTGTTGTGAGAGTTCTTTATATATTATGGATATTAAGCCTTTGTCAGATATATGACTTGCAAATATTTTTTCCCAGTTAGTGGGTTGTTTTTTTGTTTCAATCCTCTTTTCCTTTGCCTTGAAGAAGCTCTTTAGTCTGATGACGTCCCATTTGTTTATTCTTTCTATTGTTTCCCTTGTCTGAGAAGACATGGTGTCTGAAAAGATCCTTTTAATACTGATGTCAAAGAGTGTACTGTCTACCTTTTCTTTTAGAAGCCTTATGGTTTCAGGTCTCACCTTTAGGTCTTTGATCCATTTTGAGTTTATTTTGGTGAATGGTGAAAAAGAATGATCAATTTTCATTCTTTTACGTATGGCTTTCCAGTTTTCTCAGCACCATTTGTTGAAAAGACTTTCTTTTCTCCATTGTATGCCCTCAGCTCCTTTGTCGAAGATAAGCTGTCCATAGATGTGTGGTTTTATTTCTGGGCTTTCAGTTCTGTTCCATTGATCTATGCATCTGTTTTTGTACCAGTACCATGCTGTTTTCATTACTGTAGCTTTGTAGTATGCTTTGAAGTCAGGGATTGTGATGCCTCCTGTTTTGTTCTTTTTTCTCAGGATTGCTTTAGCAATTTGGGGTCTTTTGTTGCCCCATGTGAATTTTAGGATTCTTTGTTCTAATTCTGTAAAGAATGTCATTGGGATTCTGATTGGGATGGCATTGAATCTGTAGATTGCTTTAGGTAGAAAGGACATTTTAACTATGTTTATTCTTCCAATCCATGTACATGGAATGTCTTTTCATCTTCTTATGTCATCATCCAGTTCTCTCAGAAAGGCCTTGCAATTTTCATTATATAGGTCCTTCACTTCCTTAGTTAAATTTACCCTGAGGTATTTTATTCTTTTTGTTGCGATTGTGAATGGTATTGTGTTCTTGAGTTCTTCTTCTGTTAGCTCGTTATTAGAATATAGAAATGCTACTGATTTATGCAAATTGATTTTATACCCTGCAACTTTCCTGTAGTTGTTGGTTACTTCTAAGAGTTTTCCAATGGATTCTTTGGGGTTTTCTATATATAAGATCATGTCGTCTGCAAACAGTGAGAGTTTCACTTCTTCCCTCCCTATTTGGATTCCTTTTATTCCTTTTTCTTGCCTGATTGCTCTGGCCAGGACCTCCAGTACTATGTTAAATAAGAGTGGTGATAGAGGGCATCCTTGTCTCGTTCCTGTTTTCAGGGGGATGGTGCTCAGTTTTTGCCCATTGAGTATGATGTTGGCTGTGGGTTTGTCATTCATTATATGTTTTTCAAATGACACAATCACTGTCTGACGTATATTTTATGTTTATCTTTTGTCTTTCTCTTTTCACCTAGAATGTAAGCTCCATGAAGGCAGAGATTTTTGTCTATTTTATTCACTGCTATACCCAGCATATAACACAATGTCAGGCACGTAGTAGGTCCTCATTAAACAATTGTCAAATAAATGAAAACACTAGGTTAGCATCTTTTCATTTGGGCCAGTTATAATTTTGTTTTTCAGACTGGAATCAGCATTGTTTTTATCTTTATAAAAGTGATACATGTTTATTATAAAGATTTCAGGACATATTAAAAGACTATATTGAAGAAAATATCCTTCATAAACAGACCTTGCCATACCTAGATATAATCTATGTTCCTCAGTTTGCATATTATTGGTTATGTTCCATCTGTATCTAGGATATGTGTGTATAAATTTATATTTTAGAAGAATGTGTCATACTAGATAAAATTTTTGGCAGTGTGAGTTTTTATACTTAATTTAATATGGACATCTTTATGCATAATTCAGTATAGATCCATTTCTCTTTAGTGTCTACATAGTAGTATAAATTAAAGCATTGAAAATTGTCCAGAACTACATATATGCTTATCCAAACTGTACTTAAGTTTTCTTCCAAACCATAACACTACTGAATATTTCATAGACTAAAATATGACTGCCAGAAAAATCTTAGAAAAGAGCTTTGGTCTAAAGAACAAATGAGAAGTAATTCCAGAAAATTCTTATTGTAAATATAGCAGGTAAGATCAGGAGACATTTTAGTTTAGAATAGTGAGGGAGAGATTTATAAACTGAGAAATTCATTAAACTAATATGCCAACTTTTAGCCCAGAGCTTTACAGCTTTGTATAAAAAACATAGTCACTGTACTCTAGGAACATACAGTCTAGTCATATACTAAATATATGACTATAGATAGCTATATGCTAAGACTGGGTATGTTCTACATCATAAAATTGGTACAAAATATTTTGTGGGTTGGATTGAACTAAACTATTAAAAGAGTTCAGAGGAGAAAGCAGTCACTTCTAATGCTGGTCATTTTGGAAAACTTCTTTTCTCCTAGTAATTCTTTTATTTCCTCCCTATTGTCATCTTCAGAATTATAATTAGTATTAACATTTTGTTCTAGTTTGTAGGGATTAATTTGGTAAAATATAATCAATATTGTATATAAAATTGTATAATTTAGAGGAACTTCTATATTTTGTCCTTTTACCATCAAAGGTACGTCAACATGAAGGGGTAGATTATCTTTTCTTTCATGAAATATTCACTGTCTGCATGTTTTATTTTTAAGTGGCTTCTTTTTTTTGATGCTCTTTTTCCAGTTAAATCAGTTTACACATTTTTAGTCTAAATAAGAGTTTTTTCTGGCTTGCTTTTTAGATTGAACTCATTTGCCAGCAAAATAATATAATAGTATTGGAAGATACAGTAAAAAGGCTTAGATCTGTAAGTACATTTTTCATAAATACGTGTTCAAGAATCATTTTTATTTGGTTAGTAAGACTACAAAAATTGTATATATATTTTGGCTCTCATACCTTTTGTGAACAATAAAAAATATTTATTTTCTAAAATCAGCATTCTCTGCCTGGTGCACAGGAATACTCCCATCTATAAGAGTGATGCTTTTTCTTGCTCCATTTCATCATCACTCCTTTCTTTCTCAGAAGTGGAGAGAACTGTTGGTTGGTTTTATTAATGCTCTTAACTGTTTCTTGATTTAAAATGATGACTGTGAGTAATTTAATCTTCAAAATATAAGATGCATTTGTCTATATATTAACTCTTATTCCTCTTAGTAATAATATTTTTGTCATAAATTTTGTTACCTAACTCTGAGTAATGTGTTTTCTTTATCTAACAATGTGAAATGAAAACTGTTCTGTTTAGACATTTAAAATATTTGAAATACACTGTCTGAAAGTATATTTGTAAGAGAAATGTTGTAAGAGAAATGTTTATAAATATATTAAAGTGAATGGGAATGCACTTGAAAGTGCATACAAATATGGAATATCCAGCATTAACTGAATTTATTCGTTGATTGAACAATTATTGAACAAAAATTAGATGTTATGAATAGATGCTTCAATGGTAACATACAAGTTTTCCTAAGCAAATTGATTACATTTCTAGGGCTTGTACTAAATCTGTGGACATTTCTAGCCTTTCTGAAATTTCTTTACCATTTTTTCTTTAAAATTACTGAGTAAATTTAGAGTCTTTCAGTTAATGAAAATATAGTACGTTCAGAAATGCTGGAAAGGAAAGGTTTTTGAAAAAGAATTACTTTTAAAATACCAAATTTACTCTTTTTAAGGATGCTATTTATTTTTGAGTTTCATTTAGAAAATGATGCTATAGTTTAGCTTGAAATAATGGCCTAATTTTTTCCTCCTTGGCAAGATAATTTTAGAGACTGAAAAAGCACAAAATAAATCTCCTTCCAGACTTGATTCCTTTGTCAAGACTTTAGAAGCAGACAGAGATTACTATAAGAGTGAAGCTCAAAACTTGAGAAAGATGATGAGAAGTAGATCTAAAAGTCCAAGACGCCCGTCTCCAACTTCCAGGGTAGGTTTTGGAAATTTATAAATATTTTGGAGTTTGTTGCTCAAACACTGAGTTTTATTCTTTGATTTACCTAATCTGGAAATCATTCCTTTTGATTTGACTTGAATTGCTTTATCAAAGAGGTTGGGAGACAGAGGTCTCTGATAGCACAGTGGACCATCAAAATTGGTTCTTTATCCCCAGCATTAGTGATAATTGGGAGATAATCAGACAGAAGTGAAGCAATTTGGGATGAAACGGTTTGAAGGAGGCAGGTTTTTTTTTTTTTTTTAAAGATTTTTTTATTTTTTCCTTTTTCTCCCCAAAGCCCCCCGGTACATAGTTGTATATTCTTTGTTGTGGGTCTTTCTAGTTGTGGCATGTGGGACGCTGCCTCAGCGTGGTTTGATGAGCAGTGTCATGTCCGCGCCCAGGATTTGAACCAACGAAACACTGGGCCCCTGCAGCGGAGTGCGCGAACTTAAGCGCTCAGCCACAGGGCCAGCCCCTGAAGGAGGCAGTTTTTTAACTCTCTTTTTCATCATTTCCTTTCATTATATGGTCATACTTGCTTGAGTAGAGATTGTGTCTTGCCATCAGTAGCACTTTTCTATTAGCACCACATGTCAAAGAAGAATTTCAAATTTTTAATGTAATAATTGTAGGGTACAAACTGTGATGTAGAGCTTCTGAAGACAACAAGAGACCGAGAAGAACTTAAGTGCATGCTGGAAAAATATGAGCGTCATTTGGCAGAAATTCAGGGTAATGTCAAGGTTCTTACATCTGAGAGAGACAAGACCTTTCTTCTTTATGAACAGGTAAACATGAATAAATAAACAAAATATGTAAGTGATAACATTCAATTCTAGAGGTATGTAGTTCTTTAAGTTTTATATGAATGCTTAAATCTGCCCATCAAGTTAATCTAACATTTGGGAATTACATTTATTCTAAAGATATTCTTAATGAAATGTAATGTATTTCCAATGTAATAAATGTGTGTGTGCACACACACATATATATTATCTCCATATCCAAAAAAGATCATGTACTTGCATAGAAACAGTCTAATTTTTGGAATAAGAAATGGGGAAAGTGTTAAATGATAGAGTGTAGTGAGTTCAAGGTAAAATGATTTGATTTGGGGCTTTAAAAATGCTGACACATCACTTTGATATACTGTCAGTCACGTTAGGAACTGCCATATAATTTGCTTAATTTTAGAGTGTAAAATGAGTTTGTAGTTTCTCTATTTTTAGCTTAAAATTGTGTAATACTTATTAATCAGATAACTTCTTTACTCAACAAATATTAAACCCCATAAATCACCAACATAATTTCTTTTAAAAATATCAAATTGTATTAAGAAAAGTAGCAACTGTGCAGGGTTCTGGGGTTGCTGTTCTAAGGGATACAAAAAATGATAAGACACAGATCCTGTTTTCTCTGTTTGCAGTCTAGTTGGGGAGGTAAAGTATATTGTTTTGTATTTAGTTTTTGTTACTTTAGCATAAGTTAGTCTAGAAGATATTGTAAGAAATAAAAGAAATGGGCATTTTTAGTATGGTGATCAAGGAAGCCTTTGCTAGATGATGTGAAGTGTGAGTCCTGAAGGACGAATGGGGTTTCTCTTATCTTGAAAGGGGTAAGAAGAAACCTTCTAGACTAATGTAATGGTGTGAGGCAAAAGATAAAAGCAGGAAAATCAATAGATAAAGGGATCAGTTCATGACTAGAATAGAAGGTATGTGCCAGTGGAGAAAGGAGCAGCTAAGGTTTAAGAGGTAGACTGACTAGAGCAGGAGTCTGTAAACTTTTTCTTTAAAGACCCAGATAATAAATATCTTGGGCCTTGCAGACCAAGTGATCTCTGTCACAGCTGTTCAATTCTGTTGTTGTAACATGCAAGCAGGCATAGACAATACACAAATAGATGAGTTGGGTTGTATTACAAAAAAAATTGATTTATGGATCCTGAAGTTTGTATGTCATATCATTTTTGCCTATCATGAAATAGTCTTCTTTTGATTTTTTCAACCATTTAAAAATGTAAAAAATATTCTCAGCTTACAAACCTAGAAGAAACAGGCAAGCTGGATTTACCCGCTTCTGGACTAAATGGTAGAGGCTGTTCAATAGGCCTTGTAAGGGCTTTATACTTTGCTTTATAAGCAGTAGGCAGCCACGTGCATGGCTGAAGGCAGGGGAGAAAGAGCCAGTGGAAAGGGTGCTATTCAAGATGAGAGGAAATAATTAATTGAGTCACGGATATCTTAGAAGACACTTCAAGAGATGAGGTCCAGGATTCTGGTGAAGGCTTAGCTATGGAAATTGGGAGGTGATACATCTTTCTCTGAGACTTGGAGACCAGCTCAATAGATAGTGATGAAAATCGAGAGGAAGGAAGATAAGGGACTTAGACAGCAAAGAAGGATATGAAATCATCTGCAGGTGTGGAATAGCTTTGGGATGGAGGATGGTTGAACAAGTGTGTAGAGAGTATATTAGGTTGTCAGTAAGGATTAGCGGGCCTTTCTGTCAAGGTATAAAAGTAGCCAGAACATGGAAATGGCATCTACATATATAGAAAGACTGGAACACTATGACAATATCTATTAAACCAGTATTCTGCCTGCAGTGAGCTGAGTTCAAATTTATATCGCAAAATGGATGGACTATATCATATATATTTCTTAGTAAAACATTCTCTCTTGGAGTGACTGCCTCCAAATTAATTTTTAAAAAATTTTTGCAAAGATACTGGAAAGCAAATTTGTATACATTCAGTTACATTTTGGGGATATCATTTGCTTTATTTGTATAAACTCATTAAAAATTATACCATTACCCTGCTGCATGCATGTTAATATAGGTTTGCATTTTAACTGGCTGGATATAAGATAGTTACCTTTATGTCTGTCTAAAGCTTGTTAAGTAGGAATCTATCTATATGTTTAAATAATAGGCACAGGAGGAAATTGCCCGACTTCGAAGAGAAATGATGAAAAGCTGTAAGTCTCCTAAATCAACAACAGCACATGCCATCCTCCGACGGGTGGAGACTGAAAGAGATGTAGCCTTCACTGATTTACGAAGAATGACCACAGAACGAGATAGTCTGAGGGAAAGGCTAAAGGTTTGAAAGAATTTTTTCTGTATGAACATATGTGAAACACAAATGCAATGACATTGAAAGCACTGTGTTTTGTTTTTGTTTTTTAAACAGATTGCCCAAGAGACAGCATTTAATGAGAAGGCTCATTTGGAACAAAGGATAGAGGAGCTGGAGTGTACAGTTCATAACGTAAAGAAAAATCACTTTTGTGCTGTGGGCTATAAACTGTCAATGGCTTCTCCCTTTCCCCTTTCTCTGTGGTCAGAGAAGAAGTTCTTTTATTTTTCTAAGATAGTGTTTATAAGCCTAAAATATTTAAGGTTATATATATCGTGAATTATCGCTTTTTCATTGTTTATTTCCTTCTAAAAGATGTGAGTAAAGTCTTTTTTCTGTTAGGTTGGAAAGTGTGTTCTTTTTAGAAAACCATTAGGGATGCATTCTCTGGGACTTTAGCAACTTTCTCATCTCCCTATTTCATTGAAGATAGCATTGCCAGATACAGAGAAAATGGCTTATTCTACCTAAAGAGTACATAGAGTAAATTACGGAGAAATAAAAATTAATGAGAAAAATATATTTAAACTGCATTTAAAGCTTTTTATTTATCCAGGATTTAAGATGCTATGAATGTATGAGATGTTATTATATAAATAGCATTAAGGGAATTTGACTTTCTATTACCAAATTTAATTGAATATATTTATAAATTCATCTATATTATGTTGTTATAATAAGTAAAAAATAGCAGGAGAAAAACAATTTTTTTCATGCTCCCACGTTATATGTGTAATTTTTTAATGTTGTGCAACATATAAGAAATCCCTTTACAAATAGGATATGTATGCTATAGTCAAATTGAACCAGATTGAAAATGTGGATTGATTTACTGTGATAGGCTTTATAGAAAAGCCGCACAGTGGCTTGTGCTTGTTCCTACTCCACAGTACCTTGTCTGTATAACCTCCCACAGCGTTCAAGTCTAATCTGATCATCGCATTGTGTAAATCTTATCATATACCACAGTTTATACAGAGAAAGGACATCTCTTTAGGAAGGTTACTAAGACTTTTTTAGTGATGGCAGTAACCTTGTCATTCTGCTTGTATAGCTTGATGATGAACGTATGGAGCAAATGTCAAATATGACTTTGATGAAGGAAACCATAACCACTGTGGAAAAAGAAATGAAATCACTAGCAAGAAAGGCAATGGATACCGAAAGTGAACTTGGCAGACAAAAAGCAGAGAATAATTCTTTGAGGTAAATTAAATTACCTTTAAATAACTAATAGTTTACTATAACTAATAGCTCTGCTTTTTGTAGTGTATTTAATAATGATAATTAACTTATTTGTTAACTTTAATTTTTGGGAGGATTGTTACAAAGTAGTTATGGAAACCTTAGCATGCATTAAATGATTTCCCCAAGATCAATCACAGACTGGTAATGCCACACTTAACTAGGAATCAAGCTTCTAGTAATCTTAATCTCACATTTGCAGAAAGCCTAAATCTTTATGGGAAATAGCTTTTACAAAGCCCTTCTGGGTACAGAGCATATTTGACTTTGGTATTTGGTTGTTGAATTTACCTTTGTAACTTTAAATTATGTTCTGGGATCTGAACAGTGTAAGAATGCACAAGGAACAAATTTGACAGTAGCTTAGAAAAAAGTGGTGTAGAATATAACTAAATGTCATAGGAGAGAAATAGGAACATGTAATGGAACTTCTATTAATTGAATGCCAAGTACCGTGCTTAGCCCTTCCTACATACCAGTGTAGCAGCAGAAAAAATTCCAAATAAAGCAACCTCCAGGCACTAAGTATAGAGGAGTAAGTTTTGAAGACGCCCATGTTAGTGATCTTACCTTTAATATCTGTTGATGTGAGAAATAGAGGTTCTACAGATTCCTTAAGGTTGAATTTCAGTGCGTCTATGAACTTTTGAGAAACAGTAGTTCATATGAGTATGAAATATATTATTAAGTCTATAGATAATACTTGGTTCACATATGGGTTCCCAGAATCCCCTCTTTGATCTTTCATAAACTGGAATCACTTGTCAGGACAGATAATCACTCAGATTCTTTCCCTTCATTTATTTTTTTTAATTTCCTGTTTAAAAGGATATTGCAAGCTCAGGTAAAATTAAAAAAAATAAAATAACAACGAAAGAAAAGTTTGGAACATAGAGAAAAGTGTAAAGAAAACTTAAATCACCTGTGATTTCATAATCCAGAGAAAACTAGTAATGTAGATCTGTTTCTAACCAGAAATATTTCTATCTCTGTGTCTATAAGCTTTCTCTGTAATTGACGTCACCTTATATTAAGTTAAATATTTGGCCAATTTCACTTAATTGTATACCATAAGCATTTTCCCATGTCATTAGAAGTTCTTTGAAATCATTTTAGTGGTTATTAAAATATTCTAACAGATGTATAATAATTTGGAAGGTTTTTTTGTGTACGTTTGTTTTCTTTTAACAGTATTATTAAAGTATGATTGACATATATACTGTAACTGCACATATTTAAAGTGTTCAATTGGTAAGTTTTGACATATGTATGTACCTGTAAAACCATCACCACAATCAAAATAGTGGCTCTATCCATCACTCCCAAAAGTATCCTCATGCCCCTCTGTAACCTCTCCCCTACCCTGCCAAACCCTGGGCAACTGATTTGCTTTCTACCAGAGATTTGTTTAGATTTTCTAAAATATTATTTACATGAAATAATACAGGATAAATTCTTTTGTTGGGCTCTTTTCACTCAGCATAATTATTTTGAGATTTATCCATGTTGTCACATATAATCAATAGTTTAATCCTTTCTATTGCTGAGTAGTATTCCATCATATGAATATACTGCTAGACATTTTGATTATTTCCAGTTTGGGGCTATAACAAAACCATTATGAACATTCTTATATGAGTCTTCGTATGAAGATATGCTTTTATTTCTTTTAAATAAATACCTAGGAGTAGAGTGACTGAGTCATCTAATGGATATATGTTTAACCTTCAAAGAAACCATTAAACTGTTTTCTAGAGTGGTTATACTATTTTATTTTACATTTGCACCAGCAGTGTATGAGTGTTCCAGTTGTTACATATCCTCACCAACATTTGGTATGCAGTATCTTTTAATTTTAGCCATTCTGATAGGTATGTATTAGGGTTTTAATTTGCCTTCCCTAATCACTAATTGATTTTGAGCATCTTCTCATGTGCTTATGTGCCATACATATATCTTCTTAGTGTCTGTTCACATCTTTTGCACAATTTTATTGAGTTGTTTATATTAAGTTGTAAAGGTCCTTTCTATATTCTAGATATAAATCCTTGTCAGGTGTATGTTTTGCAAATATTTTCTCCCAATCTGTGGCTTGCCTTTTTATTTCCTTAATAGCGTCTTTTAAAAAGAGAATGTTTTTGATTTTGATTAAATGAAGTTTATTGATTTTTTAAAATTTATATCCAGCTTTTCGTGTTCTTTTAAAGAAATCACTGTCAAGCCTAAGGTCACCAAGATTTTTCTCCTATGTTTTCTTCTAGGAGTTTTATTGTTTTTGTTCCTATATTTAAATCTATGATCCATTTCAAGTTAATTTTTGTATATAGCACAATTTTTTTATATAGATCTAAGTTCACTTTTCTTGCATATGGATATCCAGTTGTTCCAGCACCATTTGTTGAACAACTATCCTTTCTACCCTGCATTGTTCTGCACCTTTGTAGAAAGTCAGTTGTCCATATGAGAGTAGGTCTCTTTCTTGATTATCTATTTTGTTCAGTGAATTAGTTATATATCTTGATGCCAGTACTATACTCCTCATTACTTTGGGGTTTTTTTTGTCTTCAAATTAGCTAGTGTTAATCCTCGAACTTTGTTGTTTCTCAAAGTTGCCTTGGCTATTCTATTTTCTTTGCATTTTGTTTTAATTTCAGAATTGGTTTCACAAGGTACGCAAAAAAGTCTGCTTGGGAATTAGATTGGAATTGGGGAAAAATGACGTCTAAAGAATATCAAGTGTACCCGCTCATGAACGCAGTGTATCTCTCTATTTCTTTAGGTCTTTAATTTCCCTCAGCAGTGTTTTGTAGTTTTTAGTGTACAGGTCTTGCCTTCTTCTGTCAGACTTATCCCTAAATATATCCTATTTTTTGATGCTGTTGTAAATGGAATTTTAAAATTTCACTTTGATTGTTTACTTCTTGTATATGAAAATAGAATTGTTTTTAAAAATAAAAATTTGTATTTATGGAGCTGGCCCCATGGTACACTCTGCTTTTGTGGCCCATGTTACAGGTTCTCCTGGGCGCAGATCATGCTGTGGCAGCAACCACATGCAAGATAGTGGAAGACTGGAACATATGTTAGCTCAGGGCAGATCTTCCTCAGCAAAAAAAGAGGAAGATTGGCAACAGATAATTAGCTGAAGGCAAGTCTTCCTCAGGAAAAAAAATAAAGTTTGTATTTTAGAACAGTTTTAAAATACAGAAAATTTGTGAAAATAGTAGAGTTTCTACGTATCTCATACCCAATTTCCTCTGTTATTAACGTCTTGCATTAGTGTGGTACATTTATTACCATTAATCAGTATTGATACATAGTTATTAATTAAAGTCCATACTTTATTCAGATCTCCTTAGTTTCTCCCTAATGTCCTTTTTCTGTTCCAGGATCCCATCCAGGACACCACATTACATTTAGTTGTCGTGTGTCCTTAGTCTTCTCTTGGCTATGACAGTCTCAGACTTTCCTTGTTTTTCATGACCTTGACAGTTTTGAGGAATACTGATTAGGTATTTTGTAACATGTCTCTCAGTTGGGGTTTGTCTGATGTTTTTCTCATGATTAGACTGGGTAATCTGTTTCTGAAAGAAAGATCACAGAGGTAAAGTGCCATTTTAGGGTACATATATATCCAGGGTATCATGGATACATACTATCAATATGATTTATCGGTGTTGATTTTGACCTTGGTCACCTGCCTGAGGTAATGTTTGCCTTTTCCAGAATGTCATATAATTGAAATCATATAGTACAGCCTTTTCAGGCTGGCTTCTTTCACTTAGCAATGTGCATTTAACATTCATCCATGTCTTTTTGTACCTTGATAGCTCATTTTTTCTTACCATTGAATAATATTCTGTCGTTTGTATGTACTGGAGTGTGTATATCCATGCATCTATTGAAGACATCCTGATTGCTTCCGCTTTTTGGCAATTATGAATAAAGCTGCTATAAATTTTCACATGCTGGTTTTTGTGTGGACATAAGTTTTCAAATCAGTTCAGTAAATACCTAGGAGCACAATTGCTGAATCATGTAGTAAAACTATATTAGCTTTATAAGAAACTGCCAAACTCTCTTCCAAAATGACTGTACTATTTTACATTCCCATCGTAATCAGTGAGAGTTTCTGTTGCTCCACATCCTTGGCAACATTTGATATTGTCAGATTTTTGTGATTTAGCTATTATAATAAGTGTGTAGTGGTATCTCATTGTTTTAATTTGTAATTCTCTAATGAGATGATGTGTGGAGCATCTTTTCATATTGTTATATGCCACCTGTATATCTTCTTTGGTGAGGTGTCTCTTTAGATCTTTTGCTCATTTTTCATTTGTTCACTTATTGTTGAGTTTTAAGAATTTTTTGTATATTTTGGATATGTGTTCCTATCAGATATGTGTTTTGCAAATATATTATCCCAGTCTGCATCTTGTCTTTTCATCCTTTTAAGAGTGTCTTTTCCAGAGCAGAAATTTTAAATTTTGATAAAGTTCAGCTTACCAACATTTTCTTTCATGGATTGTGTTTTTGGTGTTGTATTTAAAAACTCATCACCAATCCCAAGGGCACATATTTTTCTCCTATGTTTTCTTCTAGAAGTTGTATAGTTTTGCCTTTTATACTTAAGGTCAGTGATCTATGTTGAGTTAATTTTTGTGAAAGATGTAATGTCTGTATCTCAGTTCACTTAATTTGCATATGGACATCTTAAAATGATTCTAGCGCCATGTGTTGGAAGACTGTCCTTTCTCTGTTGTTTTTGCTTCTTTGTCAAAGAGCATTTGTCTGTATTTGTGTGGGCCTATTTCTGGGCTCTCCATTCTGCTCCATTGATCTATTTTGTTTATTCTTTTGCCAAACTATGCTGTCTTGTGGGTCTTTTGTCTGTTCTGTGTAAACTTTAGAATCAGTTTGTCAGTATCCATAAGTTGGCTTTCTAGGATTTTAATTAGGTTTGCATTGAATCTATAGATCAAGTTGTAAGAATTGACATCTTAACATTATGGAGTGTTTTAATCCATGAACATAGAATATTTCTCCATTTATCTAGATCTTTGATTTCTTTCATCACTCTTTTGCATTCTTTGCATATAGATACTGTACATTAATTTTGGAAAGTCCTAGGCCATTATTACTTCAGATACTTCTTACGCTCTTGTTCTTTTTTCTCCTTCTGATATATCAGTTGTATCCACAGTTCTTGGACGTTCTGTTCTGGTTTTTTTCGTTCTTTTTTCTCTTTGAATTTCAGTTTGGAAAGTCTTTTGTTTTAAGTTTCTTATTTATTTGTGTATTAGTTTTTTTTTTGAGGAAGATTAGTCCTGAGCTAACGTCTGTGCCCATCTTCCTCTGTTTTATATGTGGGACGCCTGCCACAGCATGGCTTGATGAACAATGCGTAGGTCCGTGCCCAGGATCCGAGCCGGCGAACCCTAGGCCACTAAAGCGGAGCGTGCGAATTTAACTGCTACACCACTGGGCCAGCATCAGTTTGGAAAGTTTTCATTGACCTGTCTTTGAGCTCAATGATATATCCTTGAATATGTCCAGACTGCTAATGAGCCCATCAAGGCATTCATTTTTGTCACAACATTTTGCTTTCTAACATTTCCTTTTGATTCTCTCAGTTTCCATTTCTCCTTTTACGTTACCCACTTGTTACTGCATGTTGTCTACTTTTTCCATTAGTGCCCTTAATCCTAGTTGTTTAAAACTTTCTGTCTGATAATTCCCATGTCTATGCTGTATGTGAGTCTGGTTTTGATCCTTCAGACTGGTTTTGCTCGACTTTTGGCATGCCTTGTAATTTTTTGTTGAAAGCCAGACATATTGTATTGAGTATTAGTTAATTGAGGTAAGTAGGCGTTTAGTGAGAATGTTTATGTTAATCTGGCTAGTTGAGTTGTCTTCAGTGTTTGTTGTAGCTGTAGGTGCCAGGGTCTTCAAATCTATTTTGATTTTTGTTTCTTCTCTTGACTTTAGGCTTCCCTATGTACTCCTTCTCAGTTAGTCTGTATTTTGCAGCTCTTTCAGTTGTAATTCACTGTGATTATCCTGGACTCTGGTTAGTGTGGTGGTTAGGTGAGGGGGAACATGTTCTATACTCTCATACTTAAATCTCAGCCTTTAGTGAGCCTGCGTCTCTTGGCTGTGATATTTGCAAGTGTTTTTCCAGTGGTGTAACTGATGTTTTTTCACCCACTTATGTGAAATAGGAAGGCTGGAAAGAGTGAAGTGGAAGGAATGCCTTTCTCCAGCTAGGATAAGGTGCTGGTAAAGTCTTCACTTGAAGAGTAAGCTTCTATTATGGAGAATGCTCTGGGCATATTTCACAATAATTACTCTTCTTCTGTCAAAGCCACAAGGAATCTTTCTCAGATCTTCACTCTGAGAACCTAGTGAGGTTTCTAGAGGTAAATATGCTGAAGTATGAGGGCCCGTCTAAGACTGTGGCTTCTAGGAACTTCTCACTCCCGTGTTAGTGTACACAGCCTCCAGCAGTGTGTCAAAATCATCATTTAAATGTTTTCAACCATTTATGATTCCAGTGGCTTCTGCTCCAGGTGAGCAGATCTCTGTTGTGACTCTCTGAACTGGCCTTTATTTTCAGATTTTGGGGTGGCGTTTTGCCCTGCAACTCACTACCCTGATATGTCTACGAAAAGACTCTGATTTTCAGTTTCTTCATCTTTTTCTTGTTGTAACAATGGAAATGACAGCTTCTAAGCTCTTTACATGTCAGAGCTGAAACCAGATTGTTATATGTTGATTTTTTCTTTTTTCTTTTCTTTTTTTTTTTAGGATTGACACCTGAGCTAAGGTCGGTTGCCAATCTTTTTCTCTTCTTCTCCCCAAAGCACCCCCCATACATAGTAGTATATTCTAGCTGTAGGTCCTTCTAGTTGTGCTATGTGGGATGCTGCCTCAGGATGGCCTGATGAGTGATGCTAGATCTGTGCTCAGGATCCAAACCGGTGAAACCCTGGGCTGCTGAAGCAGAGCGTGCGAACTTAACCACTCAGCCACAGGGCTGGCCCCTGATTTTTATATATTTTTCTGGTATTCTACAACATTATTAAATTTACCTTTTAGTTATAGTAGCCTTTCTGGTACATTCCATTTAATTTTCTACGTAGACAATTAGGTCGTTTGCAAATAAAGACAGTTTTACTTCAGTCTGCATGCTTTTTTTTCCCTTTTTCTTGCCTTATTGTACTGGCTTAGAACATCCAGTACAATGTTGAATAGAAGTGGTGAAGTGGACATCCTTGTCTTGTTCCACCTCTTAGGGAGAAGCATTCAGACTCAACAGTTAGTATGATGTTAGCTGTATATTTTTCATAGATGTCTTCTATCAGGTTCAAGAAGTTTCCTTCTATTTTCAGGTTACTGAGAGTTTTTTTCAGGAATGGATGTGCTTTGTCAAATCGGTCAGAGTATATTACACTTTTTTATAGATTTCTGGTCTCAGTTAACTAATGTTTTGTTTAAGATATTTACATCTATTTTTATAATCGAGATTGGCCAATGATTTGCCTTTCTTGGGGCTTTTGTAAGTCAGATTTTGGTATCAAGGTAGTGTAAATGTTATAATCTTTCCAGTTCATTTTGTCTTCTTTCATTACCTGGAAGAGTTTATATAATATTGTAGTTTTAGTACTTACCAGTGAAGCCATTTGAGTCTCGACTTTTCTCTGAGGGAGGGTTTTATTCATTTAATGGATAGAGGAACAATTAGAAATTTCTTCTTATGCCATTCGGTGTATGTTTTTTAAGTCATTTATCCATTGTCTCTGAATTGTAAAACATTTTTAGAAAAATATTTACAATGTCCTATCAACGTATTAATGTCCATAGAATCTAGTGATTTCCTCTTTTTATAGTCTCTTATTATTAGTCTTTTCAAAGGACCAACTTTTTGCTTTAGTGATCCTTTCTATTGTTTATTCTTTCATTAACTTTTGTTCTTTATTATTTTCTTCAGATTTATTTTCTATTTTTTTCTAATTTCTTTTGATGAATGCTTACATTATTACTTTTCAGGCTTTCTTTTTTCTCATATAAACATTTAAGGCCATAGATTTTCCTTAAAATTCTTGGAATGTATCCTACAAGTTTTGTTATGTACTTCTTTCTTTATAAAATATTTTTCAGTTTCCATTATGACTTCTTATTTGATCCATTGGTTATTTATAAGTGTGATTTTGACTATCCAAAGACATAATGAATTTTTACTTATCTTTTTTGTGATTGATTTCTTGCTTAATTACATTGTTTTGCAGAACATAGATTTCAAATTTCTGAAATATTTTGTTTTCTACTTTTATGTTCAAAATTTGGTAATGAGCTGTGTATACTTGAGAAATTATAAATTCTGAGATAGTTGGGTGCAGTGTTTTACATTTGTCCATTAGTTCAGATTTGTAATCATGTTATTCAGATATTCTGTATTTGTACTATATTTTATGTCTCATTTAGAGAAATTTTGTTGAAAGAGTTGTCTAAACTTCTGGCTGCAATGTCTCACTTCTTGTTCTCTTTCAAACCTACTGCAATCTGCCTTTCTCCTCCACTATTCTATTAAAACCTTTTTCAGGGTAATAACAGACATTTCAAACTTAACATTTCCAAACCTGAGTTTCTGCTATCTGCTACCCTTTCTCCTCTGACGCACAAATCTGCTCTTTCAGTCTTCCCATCTCAGTAAATGGAAACTCCATTCATACAGTTCATGGCCTGAAACCTTGAAATGATCCATGATTTCTCTTTTCATACACCCATATCCAATCCAATTGATTCTATCTTCAAAACGTATCCAAAGTTGAGTATTTTTCATCACCACTATTGTAATTTTGCTGGTATAGAAGGATATTTTTGCTAGGTAGAGAATTCTAAAGGTTGGGAATTATTTTTATTTTAACCTTTTGATGGTAATCCCTCCACCATCTTCTTTCATTATTTTTTATTAAGAATTCACCTGTCGGTTTATTTTTTATAGATCAATGTCTTGTACTTTAAAGTACACTCACATTTATCATAGGTTTTGTATTTACATGTACAAAAGGCAAAGAATTACAAAGAACTACTCTGGAGCTACATAATCCAGCTACATTCAATATAGTTAAAATACTGTTGTCCTTGTTCTCCGTCTTCTCATTTTTTGAGAAAATTATGTTTTGTTCCACGTGTGAACTTCACTTGTTAGAAGTTGAGTCCTGAGCACAGTTCAGAATGTGTCTGGGTTTCTATATCTGTAAACTGAGGTTTCATAGTGTTCCAGGCCAAATCAACCCAAAAGAAATACATCCATTGCTGTTTGGGTTTCACTGCTGGTGAAGAACAAAATCCCCAGGGTTTCAAAACTAATACACATTATCTATGTTTTTATACTGCTGAAGTGAACTTTTCTTTGTAAACAGGCATATTTTAGTAGTAGAAGTTCTTCTGTTTGGGTTTCCATATCAGATAAATCAACACTTGTAAAAAGCTGGAGTGTTTTCAGAATACTTCCTAGAAGCAGATTTAAAAAAAAAAATCTGTGTGTCTGTATCAGTGCATGAAATATTTCTAGGCCCCAAAAGTTAGAATTTCCCATGCAGTTGAATGATTGATAGAGCTATCTGTTAATAAAAAGTTAGTTTAGATTCCTGTGTCCAGTGATTTTAAGACTGGTTCAGTTTGATTTTGGGTATTTGAGGCCAAGAAGATTTTAATATCAAAGTCTATTTTAGATGACATGATATTATATGTAGAAAATCCAAAAGAATCAACAAAAATCGAACTAATAAAAATCTGGAACTTATACAAGGTTTCAGGATCCAAAGTTAATGTACAAAGTCAATTGCTTTCCTATATACTAGCAAAGAAGAAGTGGAATTTGAAATTAAAAATGCAATATTGTTTATATAAACACCAAAAAAGAAGAAATACTTAAATATAAATCTAACAAACTATGTATAAGATCTGTATGAGGAAAACCCCAAAACTCTGGTGTATGAAATCAAAGAAGAACTAAATAAATTGAAAGATATTCCATGTTCATGGATAAGAAAACTCAATATTGTCAACATGTCAGTTCTTCCCAACTGGATCTATAGATTCAATGCAGTTCTAATCAAATTACAGCAACTTATTTTGTGGATATCAACAGACAGTTCTATAAAGTTTATGTGGCGAGGTAAAATATTGACAAATTGGATATTGAAGAAAAACAAAGTTGGAGGACTGACATTATCCAACTTCAAGACTTACTATAAAACCACAGTAGTCAAGACAGTGTGATACTGGCAAAAGAATAGACAAACAGATCAATGGAACAGAATAGAAGGCCCAGAAGTAGACCCACATAAATATAGTCAACTGATACTTGTCAAAGAAGCAGAATCAATACAATTAGAGCAGAGATACTCTTTTCAGCAACTGTTGCTGGAACTACTAGACATCCAAGTGTAAAAATAAAATGAATCTAGACGCAGACCTCACACCCTTCTGATTAACTCTAAATGGATCATAGACCTAAATGCAAAACTGTAAAACCTTTAGTAGATAACATAAGGAGAAAACCTAGATGACCTTGGGTATGTTAATGACTTTTTAGATACAACAACAAAGGCACAATCCATTAAAGAAAGAACTGATAAACTGTACTTCCTTAAAATTAAACACATCTGCTCTGCAAAATACAATGTCAAGAACATGAGAAGATAAACCACAGACTGGGAGAAAATATTTGCAAGACACATCTGATAAAAAACTTATTCAAAACATGGAAGAGACTTTCCTTTCTCCATTGTGTGTTCCTGGCTCCTTTGTCAAAAATTAGCTGTCCTTAGATGTGTAGGATTATTCTGGGCTTTCAATACTGTTCCATTGATCTGTATGTATGTTTTTCTGCCAGTACCATGCTGTTTTGATTACTATAGCTTTGTAGTATATTTTGAAATCAGGGAGTGTGATACCCCCAACTTGTTCTTTTTCTCAGGATTGCTTTGGCTATTCGGGATCTTTTGTTGTTCCATATATATTTTCAGATTCTTTGTTCTATTTCCATGAAAAATGTCACTGGGATTCTGATTGGGATTGCATTGAATTTGCAGATTTCTTTGGGTAATATGGACATTTTAACTATGTTTGTTCTTCTAGTCCATGAGCATGGGATATTTTTCCATTTCTTTATGTCTTCTTCAGTTTCTCTCAATAATGTCTTATAGTTTTCAGTGTATAGATCTTTTACCTCCTTGGTTAAATTCACTGATAGGTATATTATTCTTTTTGTTGTGATTTTAAATGGGATTGTATTTTTGATTTCTGTTTCTGCTAGTTCATTGTTAATGTATAGAAATGTGACTGATTTTTGTATGTTGATTTTGTATCCTGCAACTTTACTGTATTCATTTATTATTTCTATTGGTTTTTTTGGTAGATTCTTTAGGGTTTTCTACATACAGAATCATGTCATCTGCAAATAGTGACAGTTTTACTTCTTCCTTTCCATTTTGGATCCCTTTTATTTCTTTTTCTTGCCTAATTGCTCTGGCTAGGACTTACAATACCATGTTGCTAAGAGTGGTGAGAGTGGGCATCCTTGTCTTGTTCCTGTTTCTTTGAGGGATAGCTGTCAGATTTTCACCATTGAGTATGATGTTGGCTGTGAGTTTGTCGTATATGTCTTTTAATATGTTGAGGTCCTTTCCACAACATACAATGGAGAAAGGAAAGTCTCTTCAGTAAATGGTGTTGGAAAAACTGGATAGCCACATGTAAAACAATGAAAGTAGACCATTATCTTACACCATACACAAAAATTATCTCAAAATGTATTAAAGACATGAATGTCAGACCTGAAACCATAAAACTCCTAGGAAAAAACACAGGCAGTAAACTAGACATCAGTCTTAGCAGTATTTTTTGAATATCATGTCTCCTCAGGCAAGGGAAACAAAAGAAAAAATAAACAAATGGGACTACATCAAAATAAAGCTTCTGCAAGGCAAAGGAAGCCATGAACAAAATTAAAGGACAACTCACCAACTGGGAGAAAATATTTGCAAATCATATATCCGATAAAGGATTAATATCCAAAATATGTAAAGAACTCAATACAACTCAACACCAAAAATGAACAACCCAATCTAAAAATAGGCAGAGGATATGAACAGACATTTTTCCAAAGAAGATATACAGATGGCCAACAGGAACATGAAAAGATGTTCAACATCAATAATTATTAGGGAAATGCAAATCAAAACTGTAGTGAAAATATCACCTCATACCTATTATTAGAATGGCTATTATTAAAAAGATGAGAAATAACAAGTGTTGGAGAGGATGTGGAGAAAAGGGAACCCTCATACACTGCTGGTGAGAATGCAAATTGGTACAGCTACTATGGAAAACAGTATGGAGATTTCTCAAAAAGTTAAAAATACAAATACCGTATGATCCAGCTATTCCATTACTGGGTATTTATGCAAAGAATGTAAGAACACTAATTCAAAACTAGATGGATATATATGCACCTGTGTTCATTGCAGCATTATTCACAATAGCCAAGACTTGGAAGCAATGTAAGTGCCCATCAGTGGATAAATGGATGAAGAAGATGTGGTGTATATATGTATATATGTGTATATATATATATGTACACACACAGACAAAAAAACAGTGGAATATTACTCAGCTATAAAAAAGATGAAATCGTGCCATTTATGACAACGTGGATGGACCCTGAGGGTGTTATGCTAAGTGAAATAAGTCAGACAGAGAACGACAATTACTCATATTTGGAAGATAAACACATAGATACAGAGAACAGTTGGTGGTTATCAAAGGAGAAGGGGTGGGGGGAGGGCAAAAGGGGTAAAGCGCCATGTATGTATGGTAATACATGGAAACTAGACTTTTGGTGGTAAACATGATGCAGTCTATACAGATGTCAAAATATGATGTACAGCTGAAATTTATGTAATGTAAATGACTGTGAGCTCAATACAATAAAAAATAAATATACAAAAAACTCTTTCAAGACTCAACAATAAGAAAACAAACAACTCAATTAAAAAATGGGCCAAAGACCTGAAAGACACCTCACCAAAGAAAATTAAAAAATAGCAAATAAGCATATGAAAAGATGCCCCACATCATATGTCATCAGGGAAATGCAAATTAGAACAACAATGAAATACCGTTACATACCTATTAGAATGGCCAAAAATCCAGAACACTGACAACAAATGCTAGTGAAGATGTGGGTCAACAGGAACTCTTATTGTTGGTGGGAATTCAAAATGGTACAGCTAGTTTGTAAGATGTTTTGGTGGTTTCTTACTAAACTAAGCATACTTTTACCATACAATCCAGCAATCAGGCTCCTTGGTATTAGCCCAAAGGAGTTGAAAACTTATGTCCACACAAAAACCTACACATGATGTTTACAGCAGCTTAAATCATAACTGCCGAAACTTGGAAGCAACCAAAATCTATTCTAGGACTCTGGGCTGGACCAAATGGCAACTGTGTGCCAGATCTCTTATTAGTGTCAGATTGAAGACCTTCGTTATCTAATTTCTGGCCAGGCAAATTTCCCAACAGGATATTTTCCAAAATTCTTTAAAAATCTATCATTTGGTTCTGGTTATGTCATGTTTTGTGAAGGAAGCATTCTATTCTGTGCACTGAAATTTATGATAGGTGCAGATTTCTCATCTTGAATTTCAAGTCTTAGAAGTCATTCTGAGGTAACAAAGCATGAATTTCAGTCTTTGCTAACAAACTTGTTTGTAATATTATCTCTTAAAATGTTGAATGGTGAATGGAAACTAAAAAACCATCACCATACATTACAGCTTGATTTAATGAAGTGCTGTCATCTGTAACATTTTGTATTTCACTCGTTTGAGTTTCTCTGTAAACAATTATCTGTAAAAACATTAATTGAATGACTCTGAATGAAATTTCTTTACAACTGGGCAAAAATATGTAATCTGAGCACTAATGGAAAGTGCAACTTGAGAACCAAATCGCAATTTGGTTTGAGAATAAGACCAAGCAGAGGAATCGGGAATCCCATGGGGCAGAAGGTTTATAAAGTCTTGTGAGGTATAAGATGTATCTGTATGAGTAATGAAAAACGTTATTCTTTTGACTCTTTTCCCTAATTCTTGTAAAATATTAGGTAGACTTTTACCCATGTCCACTTGTATACTTGTACTAATTGGCTCAACAGCATTAGGCTTTTCAGTTTTCAAAAGAGATTGGCTCTCCTTAAGAGAGAAAGCATCTTGAACTAGCCAAGGATCACAGTTGCTATTGATAAAGCAATTAAATGAACACGACCCAAGGCAGAGCCCTGCTTTTTAGTACTTCCTACTAAGGCTGCACAGAGGAGTTGATTGTAACCTCCAAAAAGGCATTTAAAAGCAGCTTCTAAATGTATCTTGGAGGAGTTGTAAAAGTCTGTTTTCTGACATTGGAGTTACAAGAGTCTGCAAAGAAGTTATCAGGTTTATTGCTAAAGTTCCTATTTCTTAAATATCTGTTTTAGGTGTGGGTTTATTGGTCGGTGATTTAAAGGTTTGATTTGAGAACTTCTGATTATGCATGTAGTTTTCTATTTTCTTTTTTCTTATTAAATGGATCCCTGTGTTGTGAAGAGGTCTTATGACTATTTCAGAAGATATGTGGCTGCAACACAGTTTAATAGCATAAGGATAGCCATAATGTACACTGGGAGGTTTGGCCACAAGCTTCTGCTCGTTTTTTCTGGACTCATTCATTCTTATATGAATTAATACGATCATTACATTTATGCTCCTTATTTTAGCACACCTTTTTTTCAATTTTATCTATTTTTAGGTGCAGTAACATTGGGTTATAACGTTATATAGCTTTTGGATGTGCATCATAATATATTTCAAATTCTGTGTAGATTACATCATGTTCAACACCCATAAACTAATTATAGTCCATCCCCTCACATGTGAGCCTAATCACCCCTTTTGCCTTCCCCCCCTTCCCCCAGGGTAACCACCAATCCAGTCTGCATTGCTATGTGTATGTTTGTCATTGTTTTTATCTTCTACTTATGAATGAGATCATACGGTATTTGACTTTTTCCCTCTGACTTATTTCACTCAGCATAATACCCTCAAGGTCCATACATGTTGTCACACATGGACAGATTTCATCGTTTCTTATGGCTGAGAAGTATTCCATCATGCATAAATAACTCATCTTCTTTATCCATTCGTCCCTTGATGGGCACCTTGTTTGCTTCCAAATCTTGGCTATTGTGTATAATGCTGCAGTGAACATAGGGGTGCAAGTATCTTTGTGCCTTTGCGTTTTCAAGTTCTTTGATAAATACCCAGCAGTGGGATAGCTGGATCATATGATAGATCTATTCTTAATTTTCTGAGGATTTTCCATAGTGGTTGCACCAGTTTGCACTCCCACCAGCAGTGTACAAGGGTTCCCTTCTCTCCACATCCTCTCCAACATTTGTTGTTTCCTGTCTTGTTAATTATAGCCATTCTGACCGGAGTGAGGTGATACCTCATTGTAGGTTTGATTTGCATTTCCCTGATAGCTAATGATGTTGAGCACCTTTTCATATGCCTATTGGCCATCCGTATATCTTCTTTGGAGAAATCTCTGTTCAGATCCTTTGCCCATTTTTTAATTGGGTTGTTGGTTTTTTTGTTGTTGAGCTGTATGAGTTCTTTGTATAATTTGGATGTTAAACCCTTATCTGATACGTGGTTTGCAAATATCTTCTCCAAATTGTTAGGTTGTCTTTTCGTTTTGTTGATGGTTTCCTGTGCTGTGCAGAAGATTTTTAGTTTGATGTAGTCCCATTTGTTCATTTTTTCTTTTGTTTCCCTTGCCCGGTCAGACATGGTACTTGAAAATATGCTGCTAAGACTGATGTCAAAGAGCGTACTACCTATGTTTTCTTCTAGAAGTTTCATGATTTTGGGTCTTACCTTCAAGTCTTTAATCCATTTTGAGTTGATTTTTGTGCATGGTGTAAGGGAATGGTCTACTTTCATTCTTTTGCGTGTGGCTGTCCAGTTTTCCCAACACCATTGATTGAAGAGACTCTCCTTTCTCCATCGTATGCTCTTGGCTCCCTTGTCAAATATTAGCTGTCCATAAATGTGTGGGTTTATTTCTGGGCTCTCAATTCTCTTCTGATCTGTATGTCTTTTTTTGTGCCAGTACCATGCTGTTTTGGTTACTATGGCTTTGTAGTATATTTTGAAATCAGGGAGTATGATACCTCCAGCTTTCTTCTTTTTTCTCAGGAATCCTTTGGATGTTTGGGGTCTTTTATTGTTCCATATAAATTTTAGGATTCTTTGTTCTATTTCTGTGAAAAATGTTGTTGGAACTTTGATAGGGATTGCAATGAATCTATAGATTACTTTAGAAAGTATGGACATTTTAATGATGTTAATTCTTCCAATCCAAGACACAGAATATCTTTCCATTTCTTTGTGTCTTCTTCGATTTCTTTCAACATTGTTTTATAGTTTTTGGTGTACAGATCTTTCACCTCTTTGGTTAAGTTTATTCCTAGGTATTTTATTCTTTTTGTTGCAATTGTAAATGGCATTGTATTGTTAATTTCTCTTTCTGCTACTTTGTTGTTGGTGTATAGAAACACAACCGATTTTTGTACGTTGATTTTCTTAAAGGGATAGCTTTCAGTTTTTCTCCATTGAGAATGATATTTGCTGTCAGTTTGTCATATATGGCCTTTATTATGTTGAGGTATTTTCCTTCTATACCCATTTTATTTAGAGTCTTTATCATAAATGGATACTGTATCTTGTCAAATGCTGTCTCTGCATCTATTGATATGATCATGTGATTTTTATTCTTCATTTTGTTAATGTGGTGTATCATGTTGATAGATTTGCAGATGTTGAACCATCCTTGCATCCCTAGAATGAGACCCACTTGATCATGATGTATGATCTTTTTAATGTATAGTTGTATTTGATTTGCTAGTATTTTGTTGAGGATTTTTGCGTTGATGTTCATCAGTGATATTGGCCTCTAATTTTCTTTTTTTGTGTTGTCTTTGTCTGGTTTTAGTATCAGGATAATGTTCCCTTCATAGAATGAGTTAGGAAGCCTCCCCTCCTCTTCAATTTTTTGGAAGTTTGAGAAGAATGGGTATTAAGTCTTCTTTGAATGTTTGGTAGAAGTCATCAGGGAAGCCATCTGGTCCTGGACTTTTATTTTTTGGGAGGTTTTTGATTGCTGTTTCGATCTCCTTACTGGTGATTGGTCTATTCAAATTCTCTACTACTTCTTGGTCCAGTTTTGGAAGGTTGTATGTTTCTAAGAATTTATCCATTTCTTCTAGATTATCCAATTTGTTGGCATATAGCTTTTCATAGTATTCTGATATTATCTTTTGTATTTCTGAGGTGTCCATTGTATTCTCTCCTCTTTCATTTCTGATTTTATTTATTTGAGCCTTCTCTCTTTTTTTCTTGGTGAGTCTAGCTAAGGGTTTGTCAATTTTGTTTATCTTTTCAAAGAACCAGCTCTTGGTTTCATTAATTTTTTTCTACTGTTTCTTTTAGTCTCTATATCGTTTATTTCTGCTCTGATTTTTATTATTTCCTTCCTTCTGCTGATTTTGGGCTTTGTTGTTCTTTTTCCAGTACCTGTAGATGCTCTTTTAGATTGTCTATTTGGGATCTTTCTTTGTTGAGGTGGGCCTGAATTGTTATAAACTTCCCTCTTAGAACCACTTTTGCTGTATCCCACAGATTTTGGCATGTCGTATTTTCATTTTCATTTGTCTCCAGGAATATTTGATTTCTTCATTGACCCAATCGTTGTTCAGTAACATTTTGTTTAATCTCCACATTTTTGTGGTTTTTCTGGTTTTCTTCCTGTAGTCGATTTCTAGGTTCATTCCTTTGTGGTCAGAAAAGACGCATGGTATTATTTCAATCTTCTTAAATTTATTGAGACTTGTTTTGTGGCCTAATATGTGATCAGTCCTGGAGAATGTTCCATGTGCATTTGAAAAGAATGTGTATTCTGTGGTTTTTGGATGGAATGTTCTGTATATATCTACTAAGTCCATCTGGTCTGATGTATCCTTTAAGGCCAGTGTTTCCTTATTGATCTTCTATTTGGATGGTCTATCCATTGGTGTAAGTGGAGTGTTAAAGTCCCCTACTATTATTGTGTTACTGTCTATTTCTCCTTTTATGTCTGTTAATAATTTCTTTATATATTTAGGTGCTCCTATGTTGGGTGCATAGATATTTACAAGAGTTATCTTTTCTTGTTGGATTGTTCCCTTTATCATTATGTAGTGCCCATCTTTGTCTCTTGCTACAGTTTTTGTTTTAAAGTCTGTTTTATCTGATATAAATATTGCTACCCCCACTTTCTTTTCTTTGCCATTTGCGTGGAATATCTTTTTCCATCCTTTCACTTTCAGTTTGTGAGTGTCTGTAGGTCTGAAGTGTGTCTCTTGTATACAGCATATACATGGGTCTTGTTTTTTTATCCAATTGGCCACCCTATGACATTTGATTGGAGCATTTAGTCCATTGATGTTTAAAGTAGCTATTGATAAATATGTATTTATTGCCATTTTGTTAAATTTTTTTTTTCTGGGTGTTTTAGTAGTTCTTCTCTGTTCCTTTTTCTCTTGCTCTCTTCCCTTCTGGTTTGATGGCTATCTTTAGTAATATGTTTGATTTCTTTTGTCTTACTTTTATTCCTGCTTGTTATAGGTTTCTGATTTGTGATTACCATGAGGATCCTATTTAATATTCTATTTATATCACAGTCTATATCGAGCTGATAGACTCTTTAGCTTGACCTCTTTCTAAAAGCTCTACTTTTTCACTCCCCTCCTCCCACATTTTCTGTTTTTCAAATCATATATAGTCTCTTGTTTAGTGTGTGTCTATCCATTACCCTCTTATCATTGAAATAGGTGATTTTAGTACATTTGTCTTTTAACCTTCATGTTATCTTCAGAGGTAGTTGATCTGCTACCTTTACTGTATTTTTACCTTTACCAGTGATTTTATTGCCTGATTTTTTTGATAAATTTTTTTTAATCTCTATTTGTGGTCATTGCTTTCCCACTTAAATAAGTCCCTTCAGCATTTCTTGTAGAACTGGTTTCTTGGTGATAAACTCCTTCAATTTTTGCTTGTCTGGGAAGCTCTTTATCTCTCCTTCCATTCTGAATTACAACCTTGATGGATAGAGTATTCTTGGCTGCAGGTTTTTTCCTTTTAGTACTTTAAATACATTGTGCCATTCTCTTCTTACCTGTCTGCTGTTAGCCTGATGGGCCTCCCTTTATATGTCACTTGTGGCCTTTCTCTTGCTGCTTTTAGGATTCTCTCTTTGTCTTTAATTTTGGACATTTACATTATAATATGTCTTGGTGTGGGCCTCTTTGGGCTTATCTTGTTTGGAGCGCTCTGTGCTTCCTGAACTTGGATGTCTGTTTCCTTCCTCAGGTGAGGAAAATTTTCATCTATTATTTCTTCAAACAAATTTTCTGCCATTTTGTCTCTCTCTTCTCCTTCTGGGACACCTATAATCCAAATGTTAGCATGCTTGATATTGTCCCAGAGTTCCCTTAGACTGTTCTCATTTTGTTTAATTCTTTTTTCTTTTTTCTGTTCTGCTTGGGTGATTTCCTCTAGCCTTTCATCTAGTTCACTGATCCATTCTTCTGCATCCTCTACTCTGCTATTGAGTCCCTCTAGTGAATTTCTCATTTCCAGTATTGTGTTCTTCATCTCTGATTGTTGTTTTTTTAATATCTTCCAGTTCTTGGCTGATGTGCTCACTGTCTTCATCCATTCTTCTCCCCATATCTGTGAGCATCCTCATGATATTTTGTTTGAACTCTTCGTTGAGTAGGTCGCTTGTTTCTGTTTCATTTAGTCATTTTTCTGGGGTTTTGTCCTGTTCCCTTGCTTGGAAAGTATTCCTTTGTCCCCTCATTATGCCTCTTTCTCTGTGCTTATTTCTATGTACTACGTGAGTCAGCTATGTCTCCTGATCTTGAAGAAGTGGCCTTATGTATGAGATGCCTTATGAGCCCCAGCAGTGTGCTTCCCACCAGTCCAGAAGATCCAGGAGTGACCCCTTTGTGGGCTATTTGTGTCCTTCTGCTGTGGCAGGGTTGCTCCCACTGCAGGAACCCAGGGAGTCTAGTCTTTCCTTCCCTGGTCAGCTATTTATAAATCTGGTTTGGGGAGCCTCAGCACTGTTGGCTACAAAGTCTATCAGCACACTCCTATGGCAGTTTTCCTCTTAATTGGGTTGGTACCCACTGTAGCTGGTTGCTATGCTCAGGGGCTTACAGTTGCAATAGGCCTCAGGCCTACTAGGCTGTTGTCAGTTCTCTTAGGAGTGCAGCTGAGTGGGGCTAGCCCTAGTCATGGGAGCACTCAATTGTTTCAGGCTTTGGAAGGTGGGGCTGATCCTTTTTATGGCTATTTGTGAAGCACAGGTCTTCTGGTGCTGATAAGCCTTCCCCCCCCCCCCCGCCAGGATCACACCCACCGTCAACACAGTCCTGGTCCTGCACACTTCTGAGCCCCCTGAAGCCACACTGCAGAGGCCCCCACCTCTCCACCAATGCCCCCCATGGTTCACCTGGTCCTCACACAGGGCCTGCCCCACAGAGGCAGTCACCCTTGCCTGCCTGTAGAGGATTAAGGCACCCAGTCCATGCAGGCTGAAAAGTAGCCTGAGGGCTTGCTCTTAGGTGGGGCCAGTCCCTAGGGTGGGTTGCCTGCCCTGGCTGAACTGGGTTAAATCTGTGCACTAGTGGGTGTGGCAGACCCCTGGGCTAACAGGCCAAGGGATGAACTTCAGTTGCGCCCACTGGGTCTGTGTCAGCATGCCTGGACCAGTTCAGAACAGTGGCTCCCTCCAATGTCTCAGTCTCCGGAGAGGTCCCTCCTCTCACCAAGATGCCCCTAGAACCCACCAGGCGAATCTCGTTTCACCAAAGGACTGTCACCCTCCTCTCTGGTGATTTTAGGTTGCTGCAATGAGTGAGTTTGTGGGTGGGCCCTTTAAGACCTGGGTCTTTTTGGCTGTTGGCCAATAGCTTTTCTGGGGGGATCCTCGCTGGCCAGCAAAGCCAGACAGTAAGACCCCTGTCTTAATTGGGCTGAGTCTGAAGGATGCTTATAGCAGTATTGGCCCCCACTCCGGTCCTCACTCCTCCAAGGAGGGCTGCGTACAGTAGGGTGGCTCCCGACAGGCCAGCTGAGAAGCTCTGCTGTTCCCAAAGGTGGCTTTTTTCCTGTCTAGCAGCAATTTCTGGCCCTTCCTCCTTAGTCAGGACTGTCCCTTGTTGTGGGGGTTCTTTTTATCCAGTTTTCAGTTTTCTCTCCAGGGTAATTTTTCCAAAAATAGTTGTAACCTGGTTGTGTTCATGGGAGGAGATGAGTTCAGAGTCTTCTTACGCTTCCATCTTGACGAGATCTCTAGCACACATTTTTTTAAAGCACCATTTTACGAGAAAAAAGCTAAGAAAATAGTCTGACGGGGTATTGAAGGGATTCTCTAGTTGGACTAAAGTAAAATTTTACTGCTTTTTTGAATATTTTCTTATTGTTGATTTCCTTTGCCATCCTGCAGGCAGTGGTTTTTTTCCAGAGGCATGCCGAATGAGGGGTATTAGGTAGGATCTTGTAGCAGTCAGGTATAGTGCACAGAATGTTAGTCTCTGTTGTCCAGGACAGCTCCCACCAAAAGCTAGATAAGCTTCTGTGTTAGCACCACTCTAAGTTCTTCCTGTCTTGCTCCCATGACCCAAGGACCAGTGGTGGCTTCCCTTATCTTTCTTCTAGATCAGTCATTTCCTCTTTGACTGTGTTTAATCTGATGTGAAACCCATCGATTGAGTTGTTAATTTTGGTTTTTGCATTTTTAATTTCTAGAATTTACATTTGATAGTTTTTTATCCCTTCAAGTCTCTTGAGAAATGTTCGTTCTTGTCTTTTGTCTCCTTAAATATATTAAGCATAGTTGTTTTTTTTAAGTTCTGTTTCTAACTCACTTATTTTGATTCTATATGGTTCTATTTCTATTTAATCTATTTCTGTTCCTGCTCCCTGTGGGTCTATTTTTGTTATCTTTTGTTTCTCTTATTTTTCCAGTTATGTGATGTTGTCTTCTGTGTGTCTGGTTATTTTCGATTGAGTAAAGAATACTGAATATGAAAATGTGTAGAAATCATTTGAGACCAGGATGTTATTTTCCTCCAGAAAGGATATATATTTGCTTCTGTCAGAATTGAGATAAATTTGAAGCTTGGCTTAAATCTCTTGGTTTATTTTGAAGCTGGGCTTAAATCTCTTGGTTTAACTATTCAGGGCCCTAAACAAATTTGTATGTGTGGGGCAAGGTGGTTATGGCTTCCACCACTTCTTAATAGGACTGGACTCCACTTTTTGTCTCCTAGCTTCCTGAGACTGTCCCAGTTACTACTCAGCTTTTCAGCCTCTTATGTACCTTTGCCTGAATCAGCAGATTCCTTTTGGGGAAAACAAGCCTCATATTCTAGACCTACCTGTTGGGTTTTCTTCCTTCTCTTCTCAAATCTTGCTCAAGTAGTTTTTCACTCCCTACTTAGCTCTCTGCTGCCACCTACCCCCCAGATTTTCTAGTTTGTTCTCTTTGAAAGCATTGATCTGCATAGTTGAAACTGTTAAGTGAAGCAAAAATCCTCAACTTTTAATAATCTTAACATTCACTTTTATGTGTTAGATATGGGTTTTTCATGATTTATCCTCTTTGACACTCTATGGACTCTATTAATATGAATACTTTAATCTTTTTTTAGTTTTGGGAAATTGGTATTTTTTATTTCTTCTGGTATTTCAGTCTCCCTATTTTTATATCTGTTATTTGGGGATATATATTATCTAGATATTATCACTTCTACTTCTACACACCATACTTTTTAGGTTTGTTTTTGTTTTTTTACAACTTTCTTAAGGTATAATTGACATACAATATGTGCGTTAACTGCACATATTTAAAAAGTACAATTTAATAAATTTTGACATATGTATATACCCATTAAATTATCCCCATAATGCTCATATCTCTCATCCCCAAAAGTTTTCTTGTGCCCCTTGGTAACCCTTCCCTCATGCTGCCTCCTACCTGTTACCCCATCCTACCTGCAACCACTGATTTGCTTCCTGTCATTTTGGATTAGTTTCAGTTTTCTTGAATTTTATCAAAATCATACACCATGCACTCTTCTGCTGAGCTGCTTTCACTGAGCATAATTACTTTGAGATTGATCCAAGTTGTTTTATTTATCAGTAGTTTATTCATTTTTACTGCTGAGTAGTATTCCATTGTATCAATATACCAAATGGACATTTGGTTATTTTTAGTTTTTGGCTATAATAAGTAGAGCTGCAAATATAAATCTGTGTGTATGTATATGCTTTCATTTCTTTTGGATAAATAGCTAGGATTAGAATGGCTGAGTTGTATGGTGGATATATGTTTAACTTTTGAAGAACCTGTTAAACTGTTTTACAAAATGGTTTTGCCATTTTACATTTCCATCAGCAATGCATGAGAGTTCTGGTTGCTTTGTATACTTGCCAACATTTGATGTTGTCTTTCTAATTTTAGTAATACTAGTGGGTGTGTAATATATTACTATGGTTTTAATTTGCTTTTCCCTTATAATCAGGGATGTTGGTAATCTGTTCATTTACTTACTTGCCATCCATACGTCTTCTTTAGTGAAATGGCTGTTCAAATATTTGCCCATTTTTTATTGCATTCTTTATCTTTTCATCCTTAACTTATAAAAGTCCTTTATATGGTCTAGCTACAAGTTCTTTGTCATATACATGTTTTGCAAATATCTTCTCCCAGTGTGTGGCTTGCCTTTTTATTTTGTTAACAGTGCCTTTTGATGAGAAAGTTTTTAAAGTTTGATGAAGTACTATTTATTAAAGTCATTTTTCATTTCTCTTGTGCTTTTCATGTTCTGTTTAAGAAATCTTTGCCAAACCTAAGGTCACTAAAAATTTTTGCTATGTTTTCTTCTAGCAGTTTTATCGTTTCAACTCTTACATTTAGGTCTATAATACTTCTTGAATTAATTTTTGTGTAAGTTATTAAATAAAAGTAGAGAGGGTTTTTTTTGTATCCATTGGTTCTTACTTGTCAAGATTATTCATTCACCCATTGAATTGCCTTGGCATCTTAGTGAAAAATCAGTTGATTTATATGTATGAGTCTACTTCTGGACTCAATTCTGTTCCATTGATCTATTTTCCCATCTTTATGCTAGTATCACTCTGTCTTAATAATTGAAGCTTCATAATAAGTCTTAAAATCAGGTACTGTAAGTCCTAACTTTGTTCCTTTTCAGAGTTATTTTGGCTGTCCTAGGTTCTTCACATTTACATATATATTTCCTAATTGTCTTTTCAATATCTATAAAATGTTTATTGGGATTTTGATTAGAATTATCTTGAACCTATAGATCAATTTTGGAAGAATTGACTATGAACAATATTGAACCTTTTGATCCATAAACACAGAATATCTCTCCATTTATTTACATCTTTTAAAATTCCTCTCAGCAGTGTTTTATAATTTTTCAGTGTACAAATCTTGCACACCCTTTGTCATATTTATACCCAAGTGTTTTGTATTTTTGATGCTATTATAAATGTTTTTTAAGTTTTAGTTTCCTATTGCTTTTTGCTAGTAGAGAAGCAAAATTCAATTTCTGTATATTGCTCTTGTATTTTGCAATCTTGATAAACTCACTTATTAAGATAATTTTTTTTGTAGATTCAATAGGATTTTCTACATAGATTTTCATGTTGTCTGTGACTAAAGAGAGTTTTACTTCTTTTCCACTCTGAATGTCTGTTGTTTCTTTTTCTTGCCTTATTGCATTGGCTAGAACCTCTGGTGCAGTGATGAGTAGAAAGTTGAGAACAGTCATCCTTGTTTTGTTCTTGATCTTAGGAGGAAAGCATCAACCTTTCACCATTGATGTTAGCTGTAAGCTCTTTGTAGATGCCTATTATCAGTTTGAAAAAGTTCACTTCTATTCCTAATTTGCTGAGCCTTCTTATAAAGAGTGGATATTGGATTTCGTTAAGTGCCTGTTCTGAATCAGTTGATCTGATCATATTTTTTCTCTTTTTTAGTCTGTTAGTATGGTAAATTACATTAATTAATTTTAGATTATAAACCAACCTTGGATTCCTGAGTTATCCACTTGGTCATGCTGTATTATAGTTTTTATATATTCTTGGATTTGATTTACTAAAATCAATTAAAACTTTTTACATGTATGTTTAGGATTTCCCCCCAAAGCATTATAGTTTTAGTTTTTATGTTAGGTCTTTTGTATATGGTGTGATGTAGGGGTCAAGAGTCTTTTTTTCCCCACGTGGAATCCAGTTGTTCCAGTACTCATTGTTTCCTTTCCTCATTGGGTTTTGCTTTGACATTTTTGTTGAAAGTTAATTGACTAACTGTGGGCCTATTTCTGGGCTCTCGATTCTGCTTCACTAATTTGTTTGTTGATCTCAATACTACTGCCACATACTGTCTTGGCTACTGTAGTAGGTCTTGAAGTCAGGTTTGGTAAGTCCTCTAATTTTTCATTTCATATTTTCTATTTATTTATCCTTTACTATTTTCTGAGATTTGGTCTTTCAGTTTGCTAACTCATTCATCAGCTATATCCGTTCTGCTATTTGTACCATCCATTTTCTTTAATTTCAACTACTACGTTTCTCATACTTGTTACATCTATTTTTTCCTTGGTTCTTCTTTCATATTGCTAATATCTTTCTCTTTCTTTTTATATACCTTTTAGTTTAATTTCAAATTTTTGATCTATTTCTTCTAATGTATCTGCTACTGCTAGAGTCTGTAATCAGTATCGTTTGTCTCTTTTGAAATGGCTGACCTTTTCAAATGTCTTGTGATTTTGGCCTGTGAACACATTTTTCCATGTAGTTTTGGTTATTATGTCAGACAATGCTTTGGGGGGAACAGCAGTATCAGCCTCATTGAGTTCAGAGTATGGAGGACAGAAGAGTTCTAAGATGAGCGAGACACCATAAAATTGCAATCCCTTTTTGTCTCACATAACACCTGTTTTGTCAGTTTTTCACCTTTTGCCCCCCTGGGGTACTCCTTAATAACCGTGGCTGTATATTGGAATCAAAAGAGGAGCTTTAAAAAATAGTGATCTCAATTCCTGCCCCACGATTTTTATTTAGTTGGTTTACTTGTGCATCCTGGACTTTGGAGTTTGTTTTACTTCTTAAAGTTAAAATAATTATAGGTTCACAAGAAGTTGAAAAAATAAACAGAGAGGTTTCATGTACCCTTCACTTAGTTTCCCCCAGTGATTACATTTTACATAAATATAGTATAATATCAAAAGCAGGAAATTGACATTGATACAATGTGTGTATATAGTTTTATGTTATTTTATCACATGTGTGGATTCATGGAACCACTGCCACATTCAAGATACAGAACGATTCCATCACCACAAAGATACCTCTCTTTCTACCCCTTAATAGTCACATTTCCCCTTGTTCCCACCACCATCCCTAACTTCTGGTACCCACTAATCTGTTTCTTGGCTCTGCAATTTCATCCCTTCAAGAATGTGGTATAAATGGGATCACACAGCTGTGACTTTTGAGATTGGCTTTTTCACTTAGAATAATGTCACTGAGATCCATCCAAGTTGTCATGTGTGTCAGTAATTTGCTTGTTATTATTGCTGAGTAGTATTCCATGGTATGCATGTGCCAAAATTTGTTTAACCATTCATTTATTGAGGGGCATTTTGATTGTTTCTAGTTTCTGGCTATTATAAATAAGGTAGACCTTAGGCATTTAATGTAATTGGAGTGTTAAGGCTCAAGTCTCCTATGTTATTTTTTTATTTTTTGTCTCTTCCTTTTGTTTTTCTTATCTCTGTTTCTTTTTCCTGCCTTTCTACGGGTTACTTGAACATTTTTTAGAATTCCATTTTGAGAGACCTGTAATACTTTTGAGTATCTCTGTATAGATGTTTTCAATAGTTGCTTTAGGTACTACGTTATATATACCTAACTCATCACAGTCTATTGTTGTCACATTTTATCAGTTTAAGTGTAGAAATCTTGCCTTCCTTTAAGTTCTTTTACTTCCCCCATTTATAATTGTCTTAATAGATACAGATTTGTTTTTTGTTCTGCCCTAGACTTATGTTCCCTTAATGTCAGTGTTCATGTTTTTCATTGATATTTATTTAGTCTAAGATTTCAGATATTAGCCAATATTTCCTTGAATATTGTGTTTATTCTCTCCTTCTGGAATTTTGATTAGGTGACTATTGGACCTTCTCATTCTGTTCTTTATGTCTCTTAACCTCCATCTTGTATTTTTTTCTATCTTTTTATCTGTGCTCTATTATAGGTAATTTCCTCTGATCATTTTTTTCCCAGCTTACTAATTGTCTCTTCAGCTGTGTCTATTTTGTTCTTAAAATTAACTGTTGATGTTGTTTCTTTTTTTAATTATTTCAGTGATTTTAGTTTAATTTCCTGGTGTACTCTTTAGTTCTTTTTAAAGTATGCTGCTGCTTTTTTCTTTTTGTTATGTGTTCTATTATTTATTTTGTGTCTTAGTATTTAAACACATCCGTTTTTAAGTTTCTCTTTGATAATGCTGTAATCTACAGTTCTTGGGGATCTGATTTAGTTTGTGTGTCTTTTGACTCCCACTAAATTTGGGTTGTTTCTTAATGTGTTCTAAAATTTGAATTGGCTTATTTTGTTTTTTTTAAAGATTTTCTTTTTTTCCTCAAAGCCCCCTGGTACATAGTTGTATATTCTTCATTGTGGGTCCTTCTAGTTGTGGCGTGTGGGACACTGCCTCAGCGTGGTTTGATGAGCAGTGCCATGTCCGCACCCAGGATTCGAACCAATGAAACACTGGGCCGCCTGCAGCAGAGCACACGAACTTAACCACTCGGCCACAGGGCCAGCCCCTGTGAGCTTATTTTCAACAGGCCTTTATCTGAGGTTTAGTTCTGTCCCTGGGTTAAGGGCGTGTCCCTCCAGAGAAGTTTTGTGTTTATTTCTGCTGAGTGTTCTAAATTATAGGACCATCCTAGAACCAGATTTTATTTTGATTTCTTATCTTGAGATTAAGAATTCCCAAGGAATACTTTTAGTTGTTATTATTATCCTGAGCCTAGAAATGGTTGACAAGCTGATTTTCTGTAGTCTGGCCTTTCCACTAGTGGAATAGGCCTCTGAGGCTTTATGTGGGGAATGTTGGTGCTAATATCTGTGTTGCAGACATCTTTATGGCCTCATCTGTTTCTGAAGTTAAAACACAAGACCTTAGGTTACTGAGACAGGCACACCTCAACCATATCTAGCATAACATCAGTTCATAGCTTTATTGCTGATTTGGCTCAGGAGACTTCCCTTACAAATTCTTAGTTTTTCTGTACATTTAAAAGAGTGCTTCTTACATTTTATTGAGTATGTCTAAGTGTTTTGTGGTGAGAGGACTTTCAGATGATCTAGTTTCCATATTGCCAGAAATTAGAGTCTACTTACTTCTTTATTGACTGTGAACTCTATGAGGGCAGGGCCAATGCCCACCTAGTTCACCATAGCTTCCTCAACACCTAGTTCCTGGTACATACTAGACACTTATTAAGTGTTTGTGAAATGAATGAAATGCTGTTAATTACAGATTTATTTATAATAGCGAAAAATTGAAATGAATCTAAATGTCTGATAATAGGGGAGCACTTAGGTAAATGGTTATAATTACTTAAAAGTAAATGGCTATTGCTCATATAACATTTTCAGCCAGCAAATGATTTGGAGGGCTGTATTTTAAGATTAGAAAATATTAAAGAATAAGTGTAGGTGAAAAAAAATCAGGATTCAATTTTGAATTTATAGTATGGTAACTTTAAAATATACACAGCAAAAAAATACTGCATAGTGAAGACCAAAATGCTAATAGTAGCTTAAGTTGCAGCAATGGATTGAGGATCCTTTTTCCCGTTTATTCTTCAAACTTCCTATAATGTGTTTTATAATGAACATACTAAAAAGAAAAAATGTATATTAGTGTCCTTAAAAGGTTTTAGATTTAAATAGACTAATAAGTTAATCAAACATAAAAATTTAAGAATTAGTTTTATTATTAAAATGTTTACAGACTTTTATATGAAAACACAGAAAAAGATCTTTCTGATACTCAGCGACACCTTGCTAAGAAAAAATATGAGCTACAGCTTACTCAGGAGAAAATTATGTGCTTGGATGAAAAAATTGGTGAGTTTTTTTTCCTGACATTACTTTTTTTTTTTTAAGTCTGGTAGAAAATATCTTTTCTTCTTTTCAGTTATAACATGGATAAACTTGGAAATAGTTCCTTTGATTAAAAGTTTAGGAATCAGAAATCATGGAAAAATGTGTTTTTCATTGATAGTAAAATTTTTTGCTTAGATTTAGGACCATAAATACTTAGACATGGCTTCATATTTTCATTGAAGAAGTAGCTGAACAAAGTAGCAACACTTTGTACATTTATGATGATTGCTTTTAAATTTACAAGTTTTTGTATTATACTGTGTCTTGTCCATAGCTGTTGTAATGAAACATAGGACATATACATTACTTTGGTGGAAAGTATACATATATTTGGCTATATCTATGATATTACTTGGGTTTATAGAGAGAATTGTTTTTATAAAGTCTCCTGTTTATGTTTCTTACCAGTGATCTCTATGAAAATATGATCATAATTTAATCTTATGACTCTAAGGTAAAATTTTGTCAGGACTATAAAAGAACCCATTTTAAAACTGAGGGAATGTTTTTAACACTTTCTGTTACATAGTTCAAGAATGTCTGGCATGAGCCAACCCTGATGGCCTAGTGGTTAAAGTTTGATGCTCTCACTGCTTCAGTGGCCCAGGTTTGTTTCCTGGTTACGGAACCATACCACCTGCCTGTCAGTTGCCATGCTGTGGTGGCAGCTCACATAGAAGACCTATAAGGACTTACAACTAGGATATACAACCATGCACTGGGGCTTTGGGGAGGGAAAAAAAATGTCTGGTATAAACAATTAGGTGATTGGAGGTGCTTTTTATTGAGAGGAAATATTAAAAGAGAAATATTAAAGGAATATTGAACTCATTTTTGGATATTTTAAATACAAATAAAAATAGACAAGTTTGTATCTCAAAAGAGAAATCTAAAGATGTACATTTGGACACAGCATATAAATGATATTTTTAAACCATAAAATTTAAAGCCATGACATCACCTAGGGAAAATATAGAGAATGGGGAGAAGAGGACCTAGGACTGAGTAAGAAGAAGCCAAAGAAGTAGGAAGAAAACCCAGAAGTGAATGTTATTTGGGGAGATAAGAGAGCAAAATATTTTGAAAAGGAAGGTGTGATCAGTTGGCAGATACTTTTGAGAAGCAAAATAAGGATGAAAAAGTATTGATTGGGCTTGGCATGCTGGAGGTCTTGGTAACGCTGACAAAAAGTTTGAATGGAATGTTGGATGTGGAAGAGAGTAGGTTGAGGAATCATTGGGAAGTGAGGAACTAGCGACAAGAGAGAATAAAAATCTCTTAAGTGAGGCTATTAAGAGTAGCAGAAGAATGGGCTGGTAGTTTGAAGATTTCTTTCAACTAGGAAATACTAGAGATGTTTTAGAGCTTATATATTTATTTATTTTATGCCAATGGAAATGAACTCAGATATCAGAACACCCAGACCCTGTGGTTTGCCTTAAAGAGAGTACTGCCTAGAAAAGTAACATGATATATTCTCAAGTACTACATAGCTCATCCTCTTGGTATATGGTATTCCCTCTCTTAGTGCCACACTGGGTGGCCATTGGCAGGAATTTACCTAGAGGTCTACTCTAACAGAGTTTCCTTGTAGAGCTCTAGGCTAGCGTTCTCAAACTTTGGTGTGTGTCAGAATCACCTGGAGAGCTAATAAAGCTCACTGGAGCCAGGCTCCTTGAAGTAGGATATGGCCACGGCTTTTGTCTCCTCCAGTTTCCTCAAGTGGTTCTCAAGCTTTGGTGTGCATTAAAATCACTTGGGAGGGGTGCTTGTTAAATTGCTTTCCCACCCAGCATTTCTAATTTGGTAGGTCTGAGATGGGATCTAAGAATTTGTATTTCTAACAAGTTTCCAGATGATGGTGATGGTGCTGATTGGGAAACACAATCTGAAAACCACTATTCTATACCAATCATTCAGGCCTTCAACATTGACTTTGGCTTACCAATGTTCTCACAGATTGAATGAGACTTCCTGGGATGATTTTTTTAAAGGAATTTTTATAACACTACTTGAGAAAAATCAGCTTAGAAGACATTTGACTCAAAGATGACTTGATTGAATCTTAAGATCTGTTAGTTACCAACTTATGTATATCAATGATTCTAGGCTAAAGGGAGGGGAAATTAAAGGAGGGAAAGCTCAGAGGCTGTTTTACTATTCCACTTACATCACCCACCCACCCTCTCCTGCCCACGACACATGTAAATCTACCTGAGAACTTGTGATATAGAGCTTCCTTTTGCTGTTCTAATTCAAATGTGTTAACTGTACTTTTACGTTTATGAGTCATTTAGAATCTCATGATTCATCTTAGTTTTTAATCACTAACACCAAAAGCCATTTTTTATTTGGGATACAATACTTATTTTTAGTCATTGAATATAATATAGGAGAACTTACTTTGACAAGTATTTCAATCTGCTTGAACTGGAAAAAAATTTATCTTTAAAACAATGCCTTTATGATTACATATTTAGATAATTTTACAAGGCAAAGTATTGCCCAGCGAGAAGAAATCAGCATTCTTGGTGCAACCCTCAACGATATGGCTAAAGAAAAGGAATGCCTTCAAGCATGTTTGGATAAAAAATCTGAGAATATTGCATCCCTTGGAGAGAGTTTGGCAATGAAAGTATGTTCTGAGAATTGTGGTTTAAAAATGTTTGAACTTCAATCTGAATAAAATAATAGTATTTTCTCACATTTTTTTCTAGAAAGCTGAAACTTTAAAATCTGATTTTGAAATATTTGAAGATAGTCTTAGGAAATATATATTCAAAGCCACTAGCTAATATTTTAAAATTGATTTTTCTCTTATCAATTTGTGATTAACATTCACTGGCAATAACTAATTCAAATATCAAAATGATAATAAAGCAATGAAACTGATTTCTTTTTAAAAGCACACCAGAACTTATATTTTCAGGTGGCCACCTTGGGAAACAATACGTTTATTTCATTAAAACTGCCTTTGTAATTGTGTTCACAACTAAGAGCACATTTTTACATTGTCCTCAGCCTTTGAGAGTAGATCTTATGGAGCTGGTGAATAAAGCTGGATGATAATCTCCATCCCATATTTTTTGCCAAGAAGGCAGGGAAATATTGATACCCTTTTTCTAGCTCATAAACTGATTTTGAAGACAATTCCTAAACTGTTTTCCACAAATGTCTTCAGCAAAGCCAGCATCATTGGAATAAGCTCTTTCTTCTCTCTAAGGGAACTAATTCATTCCTTTATCCATCCATTCAACAAGCATTTATTGACATGTACCAGGTATCATGTTAGAAACTGAGGATGAGTGGACATGTCTTCCAAAAGCCTAGAGTACAACTGGGAGAAAGATAAATAAAGATGTTATTATGATAGAATGTGCTAAGTACCAGAATGATGTGTGCATAATGTGCAGTTAGGGTTTGGCAGAAATACACTTGATTCAGCCTGGGGGTTGGATTAGGAGAAGAGGAAAATCTAGAAAGACTTCCAGGAAATGATGATGCCTGGACTTCCCTGAAAGATGACCAGGAATTAGCCAGGGAAAGATTTAGAGAAAGGGGCCAGTGAGAGAAAGGGTGATCCAGACAGGTAGAGCGGCCTCGTGAAAGCCCCAGTGGCTTTCATAAGAGAATTTCCTGAGATTTCTTGATGTTTAGTGTGTCCAGAGAATAGATTGGAAAGAGGTGAGAATGAGGACAGGGGTGGAGAGGGGTCAAAAGATGAAATGGGATAGATAAGCAACAAATCATGACAATACATATGATGTTGAGTTTAGACTATCATAGAAATAATGTAAATAAAATGCTACAATTAGATCTTTATTTTAAAACAAATATTCTGGCACTTGTTAATCCATGTAAAAGATGGATTATAAGGAAATGAGAATAGTGAAAAGGATACTAGTTAGAAGTAAAATGATAAGAACTGTATTAGGATGGTGGGAATATCCATGAGAGAGATAAGCAGATATATTAAGGACAAAATGTGCTTTCTGACTTAGGAACCACATGAGTAGGAAACACAGGAAATAGAACAGGCTTTAAGAGGAAGATTATTGATTGACAAGTCTTTTGGACATGTGGTTGAGATATTTCTAGGCTCTTAGATTTTTAGGTTTGGAGAGAAAAATGAAAATAGATTTGGGAATGATGAGCATAATTGAAGTCATCAAAGTGTGTGAGATAGTAAATATTGATTTACTTGTTGAAAAGGCTGACATTACTTTATAGTTATACTTTAATATTTTTGAAATTTTATGAATTTTTGGGATAGGATTTTCATTATATTCAAACCACTTTTTGAGTAGTTCAACATAATTTCCTCAAAAACACTGACATTTAGAAAGAAATTATTCATGTCTTCCTGAATCTCATTTCCCTCTGCTATATCTAATATTTCATATTTCTCTCATTCTGCTAACGGTACCAACATTATCTTTTCCTTCACAAGGAATATTGAGTCACAAGCCCATTTCAAAATCAAGAACTTTGTCTAAGATTATGAATGTAAACACATCCATCCTCTGAAGGGAAAATAACTTTTCAAACAGTGTTAGACATTTAAAAGAGGAAATGTTCTCTACAACGATATTTCAGAGCTAAATTTACAAATACTGTTCAGTGAAAAAAAGTAGTTTTACAGTCTGATTTAGAGATTACAGAGATAAATCACTATGGAAAAGTCTACCTTATAGTGAATAAGGTGAAATTTTTTCTGGTAATCGTGGTTTAAAAAGGTGTTCTACTGCTTGCTACCAGTCAACATTAGAGAACTCAAAAGCAAGTTCACAGATTTTTGAGTAATAAAAGCCAGAGTTATTTGTGTAAAATTTTAGTTTGTTTCTTTTTTCCAAGTAGATTTATGACCATCCTGTTCAGATTGAATTTTTAATAATTAACTTGAATATCTCTGGTTGGACAACATATTGAGGTTGCACAAGGAATTTTAAATTGATAATGACAGCATAGATTTCAAGAATTTGAGAAATTGTGGTATTAGGGTCATATTAAAAGAAAAATAGGCTAAGAGGATATATTGTTGAATTCTACCCAGTAATTTTGTTGCCCTGGATGTGTTACAATGTTCTTAGAGAATCTTACTTTCAAGATGAATCTCTACTGATAAAGGAAAGTCCTTTTTAGGCTTATAAATCATATTTAAAAGGACAGTCCTTTTAGGCTTGTAAACCATATTTAAAGCTTAACCAAGTAATGGCTTTCACAAACACTAGAAATTCAGTTACTTGTTTAGAATTTATTTAGAAATGTATTAAATTATATTTCAAAAGCATGTGTAAATATTCCATTTTAAGCAGTGTTTTCTCTTTGTCTTTTTCGTCCATTGGCTTGTGTTTCTTAAAAAGGTTTAACTGTTTTGCTAATGGGTATTTTAACCATACTCTAATATACATTACTGCCAGATATGGAATCTGCACCATTCTACCAGAAAGCAGAATGGGAGACCGGAACTAAAAATATCTTGGAGAGGAGCACATGAATAAAGGAAGATAAACAGACACACATACACATGCAAAACTAACTCTGTCTCTCTAAAGAACAGGAACAGAACTGGTTGAGAAATACAGGTTTAGTTTTTCATCTTGTTGCTTGGTTACTAAAGATTTGAAAATTCAAAGGGCAAAGTGAAATCCAGTTATTTAGTGAAAGAATAATTTTCCTACTTTTTTAGGGCTAATATTAGCCCTAACTATCTGGGCATAGTGTCTGTAACTAGTTCAGGATCAATGAGAGTTTTAAAAGGAGGAGATGTGGGAATGGTATTGATGGCATTAAGATATTCACACCCATTTCAGCCTTGACTGACTCCATTAATTCTACTCTCTCACCACACCCTTGAAAAGGAAGAATAGCAATAGTTTATATTTTTATACCTTTGCTCTAGGCCTAATGCTTACCTCCTTATTAGCTTACACCTAAAATTAATAGTATATTTTTATAAGTGATTCCATTGGGCAGCTTTTCGAAGATGCTATTCATGACTAATATAAATAATATACTTGATAAAAGTTATTATTCTTAAGAACTAAATTTAGCTTTATAGATTCACTTTCTTGGGTTTTATAACGTGAAGAAGTATATTATAACGGATTAATCCTATTCCCAGTATAGAACATTCCAATGCCAAACCATTGGTTCGCCTCTAAAAACAGGGTGCTTATGGGGTTCTTGTGTTGCTGGATGACTACACAAAACATCTTGTAACAGAGTATTTGATATATTAACCTCATATAAATACACTTAAGTGTAGTCTTTCCTTTAATGAGTATAATATATTGTTTTTATCCAGTACAAATATTCACATTGATATATTAGACTTTAGTTTTAAAGTGTAGAAAAGGAGAATAGAACATAAATGTTTAAAACCAAATGGAAATCAAAAAGGGAGGGGAAAATTTCTTTTTGCTCATTCAGTTTTCACAGAAATAACAGTTTAAGATAATTTTTTATTTAATACTTATATTACTTTTCAAGGAAAAGACCATTTCAGGCATGAAGAATATCATTGCTGAGATGGAGCAAGCATCAAGGTAAATCATTCACTCAAAAAGAATTTGAGCACTTTTGAGAGCGAAGTACTGTGTTAAGTACAACGATAGTAAGAAACAGGGGCTTGGTGTTGTGTATAAGATGATAACTCTAATGTTGAAAGGATACCCAAGGCTGTCTAGGCAAGTAAAAGAGGATATCATGTTTGCCAAGTAAAGGAAAGGGAAGGGCGTTCAAGGTAGAAAGAGTAGCAAAGAACCACAAAGAACCGTAGATCATATTCAAGAGCCTCTTGAATGACTAGTAGGTAAGTATGTTGGAACCCAAAGTGTAAGAGAAGTGAAGGGGTAAGAGGCTAGGCAGTCAGACAGAGGCCTGTTATAGACAAATGAGTATTGATTTTATCCTTCGGGCAATAAGAAATAAGAATTTTGAGGAAATTTTTGTATTGGAAAGATTGGATAGATTGGGGTTGGGGAGTTGGGGGACAGAAGGAGTGAGGTGCTTGTGAGGGACAGAATCTAAGAAAATGCCAGGTTTATGGCTGGGGATGAATACTGGATATGGTAAAAGTATGTGGAAAAGACGATTTTCTCTGAATTTGAAGAGTCTTTGAGACCTTCATATAGATAAATATGGAGGGCAAGGAAGAGGCCAAGCTGGAGATAATGATTTCAGAGTCATCTGGGTATATATGGGGTTGGGGGACATGGAAATGAATAGGATTTGTTTGATGGAAGGGATAGAATGAGACGAATCAGGAGGCTAAGAGTTAAGCCCTGAGAACCATTAATTTTTAAGAGGGCAGAGGAAGAGGAACCTGCAGAGGAGACGAAGCCATAGTGGCTAGAGCTAGGATGAAGGCTTTCTTATACTTGACTGTTAGAAGTTTTGCAATACTTCACAAATCATTGACTGTTATGTATATTTAGCATCCTTTTTCATAGTGAAATGTTAGCAACATAGAGAAACTCCAATCCACCATCTTTGCAGTATTTATTCCTACAGATTTAAATGTGTTTAAAATTTCTTCAAATGTTTTCATGCTAACTGTCCATCTAACTGTCTTGTGAGATTTATTATTCTATGTTGGTAAAATGTCTCTTCTTATGTACTGTTTGATTTGTGGAATAGACAGTCTACTGAAGCCCTAATTATGTGTGAACAAGACATTTCCAGAATGCGTCGGCAATTGGATGAAACAAATGATGAGCTGACTCAAATTGCCAGGGAAAGAGATATCTTGGCTCATGAGAATGACAATCTCCAAGAACAGTTTTCTAAAGCAAAACAAGAAAACCAGGTATACTTGTTCCTAGACTCTTTTTCTCCAAGAAAAAGATATATTTCTTCTGAGGCACAGACTTCATTTAATTTTATAGAAAAGCTGAGGCTTTGTTGGAGCCAGCCACTTTTTAACTTTATTCCACAGAATATACCACATAACTTTGAAATGAAATTCTCAGACATAAAGAGTTAAATATTAAAGAAAAGTAGGAAGAGGGGATATAACAGATTTGTATTAAACCTTAGGAAGTACTTCCTGACTGAAGGATAAAGATTTTAATAAATCAACAAATGAAAATAAAAACCTTCAGAAACTTTTCGGAAAAGGGTAGATTTATTTGATGGATGGACTATTATTCTGTCTTAAGTATGAGCATATGGACTAGGCCAGATTTTTTGGTCTCTAGCACTGTGATTCTTTTTAGGAAAATTTCTTTTATAATTACTCCCTCTCTAAGCCAATATATTTCAGCCTTATCCCCAGTTCTCATTTCCAATATCATTATTTTAATTTGAACGTTAAGAAATTCTATTTGGAAGTTTTTCACCCCTTAAAATTCTTTGGTCCATATGATTTCTCCCACTATCACTCTCCATGTGTTTAGTTTGCATCATAAAAGTCTGTATTTTTAAACTGTTAAATATTTTTAATTTATATAAGCAAGTATAAAGATGCAACACTTTGTTAATTATAAAAAAATTGCCTGAGATGTTAAAATGCTTTGTTCAAAAGTTAGTGGATAATGGGATCCTGGAACAGAAGAGGGACATTATATAAAAATGAAAGGAATCTGAATAAAATGTAGACTTAAGTTAATAATGTCTAATAAGTCTTTATTGTGACAAGTGTACCATACTAATGTAAGATGTTAATAGAGGAAACTGAGTGTAGCGTATATGGGGACTCTGTTCTATTTTCACAACTTTTCTGTAAATCTAAAACTATTCTAAAATGAAATTTATTTTTTAAAAATTAATGAATAAAAACAAAAGATGTGAATTTATAGGATCTACTTTTGTGTACTCTGTAGCTAGAGCAAATAGGCTAAAGGTAAATATAACTTATTATTTATGAAAAACTAGATTAAAAATTCTCATTTTTACCACCCAGAGTTAGCCACTGTTAACATATTTTTTACTGATTTTCAGTGTACTGTAAAAATTTTTATACTGTCTTTTACATGAATTTTTTAATGTAGTTGGGGTAAAACCACATACTACTTCATATTATGCTTTTTTCTATTTGAGAAGGCAATAGAGTGGAGTATTTAAGACTCACATGAGTTTGAATCCTCCTGCCTGGCTGTGTGATCACATCATTTAACTTCCCTGAATCTCAGTTCATAAAAATGGAGAGTAAGTGAGAATATACCTAAAAATGAGTGCCAGCATAATTACTCGATAAATATTTGCTAACTATTTTTAGCTTACTGTAACATCGTAGGCACTTCCCTGCTTTGTTAAAACTTCATAAACATTTTTTATAATCAGAAGAGAATTGGTGTCATAACAATTTACATATGTTAAAGAGTAGTTTTTCCTTTGTTTGGGTCATAGGCCCAAGGATAGAAGATAGATCCCTCTGTGGACCACAGATTAAGAACTCATATGATAGTAGATTTGGTAAACAGAAACTTTCAAAAAATTTTGTCCTCAATACTGCAATTTTTAACACATTGGGATGAGGTATTTTTAGTATTTTACCCTGAGTTTTTCCCTAAATATAGACGAACATTTTCCTCTGTTATTAAAAATTATTCCAAACATTTCTCAGAGATGCATAATGTTCTATGTGGTTATACCACTATATAATACTACTATTTACTGCATCATTCACTAAATGTGAATAAATATTGTTACTATAACAAATAATGCCTTAGTGAACATTCTTTTTCATTAAATTTTATTAGATTTAGTTTCAAATTAAATCAAAGCTTATGAGGTTTCTTTTTAAAAATTTTTAAAAACTTTCTAAGTAGACATTTTCAAATACAGTGAATACCCATGTATCCATTTCCTACCTTCAACAAAAAGCAACATATTTGTTTTTTTGTTTTTATGAGCATTTAAAAATCTCTCTTGATCCATCACCGATAGCAGATCACAGATTTGCTTTTTGCAAATATACGTTTATTCCAACGATACATAGAAATGCCCATTCCTTGCCATAAGAGAATAGCTTTAAATTTTTACTAGTTTGATAGGAAAAATAGTATTTCATTATTTTAACTAGCACTTCCTTGATTACTGGTAAATTTTGACTTTTTTCAAGTATTATCCACTTGTGCTTCCCTTTTGTGAAGTGTCTGAGTTCTTTGCCCATTTACTTTTTGGATTCTTGGGTCTTCTCACTGTTTTTGTATGAGGTTGGTATATTAAATATATTAACTTTTTATTATAAGTATTTAAATATGATGGTTTTGACATAGAACAATTTTTTATTTTTTGTAGTCAAATCTAGCTATCTTTTCCTCATAGGCACTGTCAAAAAAATTGAATGATACTCATAATGAACTTAATGACATAAAACAGAAAGTCCAGGACACTAATATGGAGGTTAACAAGCTGAAGAATATATTGAAGTCTGAAGTACGTAAATATATTTTTTCTCTTCGCTCATGATACCTAAGAATTTTTACTAAAGTTATCGATTGATTACACTCATATGGACAGCTGAATCAAGTCTTTCTTTAATATGTAGCGTATTTCAGTGTTGATGATGGATTAACTATATATTTAGAATGTCACCAATGTCCAGAAAGGTAACTCAAGAATATGCCCCTCTTAGTTTGCCACTCAACCATTCAAGATAAGTAGAATCCTCCTAACTGGATAAAGGCCGGGGGACCAGAATCAACTTGGGCTAACTTATATTTGAAAATGGTAGAGTTTTCAATTACAGGTCTTTGACAAAAGAGGCTCCCCCTGATTGTGTAACAGATCAGAATTTATCCCTCTGTTGTGGGGCTGTCTGTTTCTTAGGACCAGAGGGCAGATGGCTCTCCTCTGCACTTCTCTGTGAGTAACCATTCGACTAGGCACATGTGTCTGACATCAAATATTTCAAGATAAATTTGGGTACATGTATGGCAACCCTGGAACAAACAGACAGCTTGACCAAGGATGTTAGATATATCCATTTGGTAAAATATTATATAAAATAGTGTAGTTGGATTGATTGCTATAATAGGTATAGTGTTTCCTACATACCACTCAAGCCGTTAATAGAAACTGCCCCCACCCAAAAAACTGTTTTCCTTGTTATATTTGACATGTCGTTTAATATCAGTTCACAAACATATCTTGAGAATTTATTTATAGTGTGCAGATACTGTTTAGGACTTTGAGAGATAAGACATTCTAAGAGCTCCTAACTTGCAATGCTTGCTTTCAAGCAGTCAGGCAGCAGCCTTATGTTAGCAAAGCAGGTGGTTTCCTACACTTCTTGATTTTGAGGTGCAATGTAATACCATAAATGCACAGAAGCTTTGGAGTCAGATAGATCTGACTCCTCTTCTCAGTAATGACATGGACTTACGTAGGCTACTCAACATCTCTGAGTCTCAGTGTCCCATCTGCACTTGGGAAGAACACCCAAGTAAGTAAGATAGACGCAGCACAGTGAGCCATTTAATTCTATTCTGGAATAGGGTAGAATATAAATGAATGAATATCTGAACAACATTTAGCATAGTGAGCTTTCAGTGAATATTGTAGTCCACAGCATGTAGTCTGCAGGATACCGTCAATGTTACACACTTCCCTTTTTCTCCCTAGCCTGTCACTTTACCCAAAGTTCAGCTGTAGGGATTGAGGCTTTTAGATTCTGGAATTGTTTTATCAGACATTATAGATCAAGCATCTCTCAGCTTTTAGCATCCTGGTATAAGTTTTTGTTTGTTTATTTGGATTTTTGGGGGGGGGCGGCGAGGGGGTGAGGAAGAATAGCCCTGACCTAGCGTCTGTTGCCAATCTTCCTCTTTTTGCTTGAGGAAGACTGTTGCTGAGTTAACATCTGTACCGATCTTCCTCTATTTTATGTGGGATGCCACCACAGCGTGGCTTGAGGAGCGGTGCTAGGTCCGCCTGGGGATCTGAACCTTTGAATCCCAGACCTCCAAGTGGAGCATGTGAACTTAACCACTATGCCACTGGCCGGCCCCATGAGATTTTTTTTTATGAGCTTTCATTTCACAAGATAGCTAGATGGATCTAGGCACTCCCTGAGAGAATGAACCATGGGTCCATTTTGGTAGGCAGGCCCATTAAGAATTGTCGAGTACTTTATTCGTTTACTCACTCATTCAGTGTATGCCAGGTGCTGAGGTGCTAGAGATGAAAAACTGAGAGGAAACAGAATGGCACTCCACACAGTAGGGACAACATGAGCAAAGGTATAAGGGGGAAAAAGTAGGTCCTGTAGCTAGAGTGGAGTGCACAGGTGAGTAATAGAGAGGTAAGAAGGACTTGTTTGAACTGTATTTTCAGTTCAACATAAACAATGTAAACACAGAACATGAACGCAAAACAACATAACACATACCACATAAACACAGAAGTTATTTGAAATTTTACCTTTTAGAGAGATCGTTATGGAGATGTTGGGAAGAATAAATCAAAAGGATAACAAAATTAGAAGGCAGAGAGCAATTAGGTGAGGTTGTATCCATGATTCAGTCAAGAAGTGCAAAGGATTCCAGCTGAGGCTGCAACTTTTGCCCTGGGGACGTGTTGTAATGGGCCCAGTGGATCACCAGAAGGAGCTGTGGGGTGCAGGGGTGAGGGTAGCACCAGAAAGAGGTAAAGAGGTCTTGAAAGAGGGAATTGGAGAATAGCAAAGAACAGTTTCACTTTTTTATTATATTGCCTCTCTTGGGCCTCCCACTGCTCTAGCTGCTTTGGGCGGATACAATAAAGGGTGAAATATGGTTTCTGGTTGCCAAGAGGGAGAGGCACTAACTAGGTGGTGGGAGGACAGGAGAGACATTTTATGGCAATTCTTTTTTTACTGCGTAAACTTTGAGCCACGTTATTACCTAGTCAGAAAATTAAATATAATATAAAAAGTGGTTCCTATCTTAGTCAGAAAACTAAGTTTAATATAAAAAACGGTTCCTATCTTTGAGAAATCTAAGGTGTTATTGGGGAGACTGTACATCCTCACCTAACTACGTGAAGCTGTAAGGTAGTTTTAGGAGAATGACATAGACGGTAAGTGCTACAGAAAGTTAAAGAGGGTAAAGATCAATGTGAGTAAAATTCCGTTTATGTATATTGCACCATGTACCTCCCAAGTACATAGTCTGTATTCAACTGTTATTTTTAGTACAATAATGGAAAACACGCATTAGATTCCTACTGCACATTTGGACTTTCTGCATCTTGAAAGCAATTACAGTAGTTTAGTATGTTAACTTGTTAACAGACTTGGCAAAGATCTTTCACATTGGTCAAAGTAAAACCAGACCACGAGGTGGCGACATTAACTGAATTTCAGCCAGTCTCATGATTTATCATATTTGTGAGAACTTAAATCTGATTTAAAAGCATTATAGGGTAAGATGTTGTTTATTGCAGTTGGGTCATTTTATTTAACCACGTGTTTCTTATAGGGAAATTCACTGTTTATTAACAGGTAGGAGAGAAAGATATCTACTGCCTTTTTAAATTAATTACCAAAATTATGAATGACTTTTTAGAATGAGTTGACCTAACCATAGTACTAAAATATGTTTTTAAAAACAGCTTCATGGGGCTGGCCCTGTGGCCGAGTGGTTAAGTTCACGTGTTCCGCTGCAGGCGGCCCAGTGTTTCGTTAGTTCGAATCCTGGGTGCGGACACGGCACTGCTCATCAAGCCACGCTGAGGCAGCGTCCCACATGCCATAACTAGAAGGACCCACAACGAAGAATATACAACTATGTACCGGGGGACTTTGGGGAGAAAAAGGAAAAAAAATAAAATCTTTAAAAACAGCTTCATAATGATTACTCTATATAATATATTGTTTGTGGAGCTAGTTGTTTTCCTCTACAAATAGGATCCTACTTTAGTCAATGTGTCATGATTGAACTTTTTTTTTTTTTGAGGAAGATTAGCCCTGAGCTAACTACTGCGAGTCCTCCTCTTTTTTGCTGAGGAAGCCTGGCCCTGAGCTAACATCTGTGCCCATCTTCCTCCACTTTATATGTGGGATGCCTACCACAGCATGGCGTGCCAAGCAGTGCCATGTCCACACCCGGGATCCGAACGGGTGAACCCCAGGCCGCTGAGAAGCAGAACATGTGAACTTAACCGCTGTGCCACTGGGCTGGCCCCCAGAACTTTTAAGGTTTTAAAAATGCGGTTCTATATTGTATGCCCAATATATGCATGAATGTATATTTGTGAATAGTGTTTATTGGAATGGATTTGATATTTTACTTCTGAGCAATTTCAGGAAAGTTATTAGAACAGCAGGCAAGAGTGAATCACAGAACAGTCCATGATCAAGAAAATTAAGGCTGGGGTTATGTATGAAAGGCAGGAACCAGACAGGAAATGGGCCAAACCAAGAGAATTATCAGAAGTTGACACTTAAGATATGCAAGCTCTGTAGCCCATACAACCCAGAAAAATGGTCAGGAGCAAGAGAATACACAGATAGAAAAAGTCAGGCCAAGGCAGAAGCTCAGAAACCAGACCAGCAAGTAGTCAATAAGCAGACATATGGGAAAAGGAGGCAATGAAGGATTTTGTTTGAATTAAAGCAAATATAAGAACATATTTATCCAGGTCCTGCAGATAAGAGGAAGCAACTTAACTTTACTAGATGAATAAGACTCAGGAGCCAAGGCAGATCCTGGTCCCACTCCCTTTTGTTATTTACAGAATAACCAATTTTCTAAATTGGGAGTATAGATAGGATTCCTCGAGGTTATGTTACAAATAAATGATCCTCGTGGCAAGTAAATCCCTAGTGACTTGGCAAATGATGTTTAATTTGCGTTGTATGTTGAATGTTTTACATCTTTTAAAATAATTCTTAAGATTTACTTTTCAGGAATCTGAGAACCGGCAAATGATCGAACAACTCCGAAAAGCCAATGAAGATGCTGAAAACTGGGAAAATAAGGCCCGTCAAGCAGAGGCAGATAACAATACCCTCAAATTAGAACTTATCACTGCTGAGGCAGAGGGTAATAGATTAAAAGAAAAAATAGATGCCCTCAATAGAGAACTTGAGCAGGTAAGTTTGGGAAAATATGCTTGTGGTACATCCTGTATCATTTTTAAGCGAGTCTTGTTTGACTTTCCATAAATTAAATATACGAACACTTAAATTATTTAAATATACCATGAATTGTAACCTGCTGTTTTCCTTATACCCACTCTGATTCTCCTCTAATCTGTTACCTACCCCACAACTAGAATAATCTTTAGCATCTTTTAAAATTAGGAATTATTTCAAACATACCAAATGAGTACCCAAAAAAGTAATATAAAAGACACATATACCCACCTCTCAGGTTTAAGGATGCTAACATTGTGCCATATTTGCTTAAAGTCTGTCTTTATTTAAAGAAAGAAAACATTACCGATGTCGTTCCTCATCCTTTCTCCTCCACCTTCTCTAATGATTGGTGTGTGTAACTTTCATGACAGTTGTATAACTCTTTTACATATGTTTATACTTTTTCTACATATTTATTACCCACAAATGATGTATAATGTTTTGTGTGTTTTGTTTGTGATAATATACTGTAGATGTCCATTGGCACCTTGTCTTTTTTGTTTAATATCATAATTTTGAATTTATTTTGATACATATAGTGTACATCTAAATAGTTGCATCTATATTCATTTTATAAGTATTTTATTTTAAAAATTCATCACCATAATAAAGGAAATTTAATTGTCTTCACTTTTTCTATAATAAAACGCTGCAACAAACATCCTTTTACAGTTCCCCTTGGGTATATATTTCTCTAGGTTTACGCCTGGAAATAGAATAACTAGATCCAAGATGTGTGCAATTTTAATTCCTTTAAGTGTTGTCAAATTGCTCTCTAAAATTTTACTCTTCCACCAGATATCATGGAGTTATTTTCTCAAATACTAATCAATTTTGATATTATCAGACTTTAAAATTTTTTCCATACTTTTTGTTTTGTGTTTCCTTGATTGCAAATGAAATTGAGGATCTTTTCATGTTTCTTGGCCGATCAGGATTCCTCTTCTATGAATTTTCTCTTGAACGAGGTTTTGTAAACTTTGCCCGTTTTTGTATTAGGTTATCTTTTTCATATTGATTTATAGGAATTATCTATTATATATAATATATAATTATCTATTTTTTCTTAATGATAATTCTTTTAAAGATGTTACAGTTACCATCTCCTTGTCTGTGGCTTGTCTTTTCCCTGTGCTTGCAATATAAACAGAAGTTTTAAAGTTTGATGCTGTCAGAATTATTGTCAATCTTTTCCCATATTGTTTATGCTTTATGTCTTCTTTAACAAATCCTTTACTACCCAAGACCGGGAAGACATTTTCTTATATTTTCATTTAAAAGTTCTTCTAAAATTCTAAAAGTATGTGAAATTTTGCTTTTCACGTTTAGATCTTTAATCCACTTGAGATAGACTTTGTGTATAGTTTGCAATAGAGATATAATTTTATATTTCTGTGAATGGATATGTATCATCCTTTCTTCACTGAATTATGTCTTCTTTGTCATAAAGATAAGTTTCAATACATTCTGCTCCATTGGTCTGTTTATGTATATCTGCTTGCCAACAATACACTCTTGGAGCTTCCATAGTTTTATCTTAAGTCTTGATATTTTGGAGGATTAATGTTCCCCAGAATTGTTTTGACTATACTTTGCCCATATTAAATTATCTCAAATGAATTTTAGAATAAATTTGTCACATTCCATCATTTAACATATTTCTTCTTTTATATGCTTAAGACTGGAAATTTCTCTCTAAATATTTCTTTGGCTGCATCCCACAAGTTTTGACATAATGCTTTTATTGCTATTCGCTTTTAAATATTGCCTAATTCAATTCTGATTTATTTTTCATCACTGAAGTTATTTTTTAAATTTCCAATGTACAGAGGACTTAAGGTCATTATTCTGTTTTTTATTTCTAATTTGTTATAACAATCAGGTAAAATGGCTTATATGATATTCTTTTGGTATCTGTTAAGACTTGCTTAGTGACAGGGTACACAACATTTGACAATACTTCAAATGAGCTTTAAAAGCATGTGCATTCACTTATTGTTGGGTATATATTTGTTATAAATTATATATATATATGTGGTTAGGCTTGTTAATAGTGTCATTCAATTCTTATAAATCCTTACTAAATTTGATTCTTGATATTTCAGTTACTGAAAGAAATGTGTTAAGATTCTCCTCTATAATTGTGGATTTGTCTGTTTTACTCCAAATGATTTTCTCAGTTTTTGCTTTATTTTTGAGACTATTATTAGTTTCATACCAGTTCAGTATTTTATATATTTCTGATGAAAATGTTCTATCTTTGTGTAATGACTCACTTGAATAAGACTTTTTGCTTAAAAGTGTTTTTTATATATTAACATAGCTATTTAGTTTGCTTGTTTATTGTTTACAAACTGCTGGTATATACAATTTTTAACCTACTGTATTCAAGTATAATTTACATGCAATAAAAAGGACTCATTTTAAGTGTGTGGTTCTATAAGTTTTGACAAATAAATACACTTGCACAGCCATGACTATAATCAAGTTATAGAACATTCTATCACTTTCTTAACATTCCCTCAAGTCCTTTTGCAGTCAGTCCATCCCAATTCCTAGGCAACTACTGATTTGCTTTCTCTAGAATTTTATATAAATGGAATTATACATTAAGTACTCATTTGTGTCTTGGCTGCTTTTACTTAGCATAATGATTTTGAAGTTCATCCATGTCGTTGCATGTTAGTTGAATCATTAGTTCATATCATTGAGTAGTGTTCCTTTGTATAGCTATATCACAATTTTTTTATTCACCTGTTGATGGACACTTAGTTTTTGTAATAGTCTGCTAGGGCTGCCATAACAAAATACCATGGATTGGGTGGCTTAATCAATATAAATTTATTTTCTCATAGTTCTGGAGACTGGAAGTCCAAGATCAAGGTGCTGGCAGGTTTGTTTTCTTCTGAGGGCTCTCAACTTGGTCCGTAGATGGCCGCCTTATTGCTGTGTCCTCACAAGGCCTTTCCTCTGTGCATGTGCATCCCTGGTGTGTCTCTCTCTTCTTATAAGGACACCAGTCATTCATATTGGAGTAGGGCCTGATTGTTATGATCTCATTAAATTTAATTACCTCCTTAAAGGCCCTATCACAAAATATGGTCACATTGGGGGTTAGGGCTTCAACATATGAATTTTGAAGGGACACAATTCAGTCCATAACAGATTGTTTCTAGTTTTTGGCCATCATGAATAAAATTGCTGTGAACATTGTATGCAAGTCTTTGTGTACACGTAAGTTTTCATTATTCTTGGATAAATATTAGGAGTGTAGTTGTTAGATCATATGATGTGTGCTTAAGTTTGTAAGAAACTGATAAACTCTTTTCCGAAATTGACTGTGCCACTTTATACTTCCACTTGCATTGTATGAAAGTTCCAGTTGCTCTACATCTTTCTCAACACATGGTATTGTTAATCGATTGTATCACGGTGTAGTTTTAGTTTGCATTTCCTTCATGACTAATGATGTTGAGCAGCTTTCCACGTTTGTAATGACCAATAATATATGTTCCTCTGTAAAGTATCTGTTCAAATGTGTTGCCCATATGTTTATTAGGTGGTTGTTATTATGTTGTAAGAATTTTTTCAAAGACCTAGTTGTTCCTTTGTCAGATATATGTATTTTTGAATATTTTCTCCCAGTCATTGATTTGCCTTTTTCTTTGCTTTTTCTTCTTTTTCTGAGAACTGAATTTTTTTTTATTGCAGTAACATTGGTTTATAACATGGTATAAATTTCAGGTGTACATCATTATATTTCAATTTCTGTGTAGATTACGTCATGTTCACCATCCAAAGACTGATTACAATCCATCACCATACACATGTGGTAGTGTTTCACTTTTCTCCTTACCCTCGTCCCCTCGGGTAACCACCAATCCAATCTCTGTCTCTATGTGATTGTTTGTTGTTGTTTTTGTCTTCTACTTATGAGTGAGATCATACAATATTTGACTTTCTCCTTCTGACTTATTTTGCTTAGCATAGTACCCTCGGGGTCGATCCATGTTGTCACAAATGGCCAGATTTCATCCTTTATGACTGAGTAGTATTCTATTGTGTATATATACCACATCTTCTTTATCCATTCGTCCCTTGATGGGCACCTAGGTTGCTTCCAAGTCTTGGCTATTGTGAATAATGCTGCAATGAACATAGGGGTGCATGTATCTTTATGCATTCATGTTTTCATGTTCTTTGGATAAATACCCAGCAGTGGCAGAGCTGGATCATATGGTAGATCTATTCTTAATTTTCTGAGGATACTCCATACTGCTTTCCATAGTGGCTGCACCAGTTTGCACTCCCACCCGCACTGTACAAGGATTCGCTTCTCTCCATATCCTCTCCAAAACTTGTTGTTTCCTGTCTTGTTAATTATAGCCATTCTGACCGGAGTGAGATGATATCTCGTTGTAGTTTTCATTTGCATTTGCCTGATAGTTAATGATGTTGAGCATCTTTTCATGTGCCCATTGGCCATCTGTCTATCTTCTTTGGAGAAATCTCTGTTCAGATCTTTGGCCCGTTTCTTAATTGGGTTGTTGGTTTTTTTGTTGTTGAGATGTATGAGTTCTTTATATATTTTGGATATTAACACCTTATCAGATGTATGGTTTGAAAATATCTTCTCCCAATTGTTAGGTTGTCTTTTCATCCTGTTGATGGTTTCCTTTGCTGTGCAGAAGCTTTTTAGCTTTTTTATGTAGTCCGATTTGTTTATTTTTTCTATTGTTTCCCTTTCTCAGTCAGACATTATGCTTGAAAATATGTCACTAAGACCGATGTCAAAGAGCGTACTGCCTATGTTTTCTTCTAGAAGTTTCCTGGTTTCAAGTCTTACATTCAAATATTTAATCAATTTTGAGTTAATTTTTGTGTATGGTGTAAGATAACGGTCTACTTTCATTCATTTGCACGTGGCTTTCTAGTTTCCCCAACACCACTTACTGAAGAGACTTTCCTTTCTCCATTGTATGTTCTTGGCTCCCTTGTTGAAAATTAGCTATCCATATATGTGTGGGTTTATTTCTGGGCTCTTGATTCTGTTCCATTGATCTATGTGTCTGTTTTTGTGCCAGTACCATGCTGTTTTGGTTACTGTAGTTTTGTAGTATATTTTGAAATCAGGGAGTGTGACACCTCCAGCTTTGTTCTTTTTTTTCAGGATTCTTTTTGTTATTCGAGGTCTTTTGTTGTTCCCTATAAGTTTTAGGATTCTTTCTTCTATTTCTGTGAAAATGTTGTTGGAACTTTGATAGAGATTGTGTTAAAACAGTAGATTGCTTCAAGAAGTATGGACATTTTGACTATGTTAATTCTTCTATTGCAAGAGCATGGAATATCTTTGCATTTCTTTGTGTCTTCTTCAATTTCTTTCAACAGTGTTTTTTAGTTCTCAGTGTACAGATCTTTCACCTCTTTGGTTAGACTTATTGCTAGATATTTTATTCTTTTTTTTTTGCAGTTGGAAATGGGACTGTGTTCTTAATTTCTTTTTCTGCTACTTTGTTGTTAGTGTATAGAAATGCAACTGATTTTTGCATGTTGATTTTATATCCAGCAACTTTACAGTATTCATTTATTATTTCTAACAGTTTTTTGGTGGATTCATTAGAGTTTTCTATATATAAAATCTTGTCAATGGTGTTGGGAAAACTGGATAGCCACATGCAAAAGAACGAAAGTAGACCATGCCCTTACACCATGCACAAAAATCAACTCAAAATGGATTAAAGACTTGAATGTAAGACTTGAAACCAGGAAACTTCTAGAAGAAAACATAGGTAGCACACTCTTTGACATCGGTCTTAGCAGCATATTTTCAAGTATGATGTCTGACTGGGCAAGGGAAACAAAAGAAAAAATGGGACTACATCAAACTAAAAAGCTTCTGCACAGCAAAGGAAACCATCAACAAAACGAAAAGACAACCTAACAAATGGGAGAAGATATTTCCAAACCATATATCAGAGAAGGTGTTAATATCCAAAATATACAAAGAACTCACACATCACCACAACAACAAAACCAACAACCCAATTAAGAAAAAGGCAAAAGATCTGAACAGAAATTTCTCCAAAGAAGATATATGGATGACCAACAGGCATATGAAAAGATACTCAACATCATTAGCTATCAGGGAAATGCAAATCAAAAGTACAATGAGGTATCACCTCATTCCAGTCAGAATGGCTATAGTTAACAAGACAGGAAACAAGTGTTGGAGAGGATATTAAGAGAATCAAACCCTCATACACTGCTGGTGGGAGTGCAAACTGGTGCAGCCACTATGGAAAGCAGTATGGAGTATCCTCAGAAAATTAAGAATAGATCTACCATATGATCCATCTGTTCCACTGCTGGGTATTTATCCAAAGAACTTGCAAACACAAATGTGTAGAGTTACATGCACCCCTATGTTCATTGCAGCATTATTCACAATAGCCAAGACTTGGAAGCAACCTAGGTGCCCATCAAGGGACGAATGGATAAAGAAGATGTGGTATGTATACATAATGGAATACTACTCAGCCATAAGAAATGATGAAATCCAGCCATTTGCGACAACATGGATGGACCTTGAGGGTATTATGCTAAGTGAAATAAGTCAGAAGGAGAAAGTCAAATACTGTATGATCTCACTCATAAGTGGAAGATAAAAATGACAATAAACAAACATAGCAACAGAGATTGGATTGCTGGTTACCATAGGGGAAGTGGGGAGGAGGGAGGGCAAAAGGGGTGATTAGGCTCACAAGTGTGGTGATGGATTATAATTAGTTTTTGGGTGGTGAACATGATGTAATCTGCACAGAATTTGGAATATATTACAATGTACATCTGAAAGCTTAAAAAAAATGCCTTGTCATCTGCAAATAGTGACAGTTTCACTTCTTCCTTTCCAATTTTGATCCCTTTTATTTCTTTTTCCTTCCTGATTGCTCTGGCTAGGACTTCCAATACTATGTTAAATAAGAGTGGTGAAAGTGGGCATCCTTGTCTGGTTCCTGTTCTTAGAGGGATAGCTTTCAGTTTTTCTCCATTGAGAATATTAGCTGTGGGTTTGTCATATATGGCCTTTATTATGTTGAGGTACTTTCCTTCTCTATACCCATGTTATTCAGAGTTTTGATCATAAATGGATGCTGTGTCTCGTCAAATGCTTTCTCAGCATCTGTTGAGATGATCATGTGATTTTTATTCTTCATTTTGTTAATGTGGTTTATCACGTTGATTTTGCAGATATTAAACCATCCCTGCATCTCTGGAATAATCTCATGTGATCATAGTGTATGATCCTTTTAAAATATTGCTGTATTCAGTTTGCCAGTATTTTGTTGAGGATCTTTGCATCTATGTTCATCAGCAATATTGGCCTATAATTTTCCTTTGTGTTGTCTGTGTCTGGCTTTGGGATCAGGGTGATGTTGGCCTCATAGAATGAGTTAGAAAGTGTTCTGTCTTCAATTTCTTGGAATAGTTTGAGAAGGATAAGTATTAAATCTTCTTTGAATGTTTGGTAGAATTCTTTAGGGAAGGTATCTGGTCCTGGACTTTTGTTTTTTGGGAGAATTTTGATTACTGTTTCACTCTCTTGTATTAGTATATTCAGATTCTCTGCTTCTTCTTGATTCAGTTTTGGGAGGTGGTATGAGTCTGAGAATTTATCCATTTCATCTAGTTGTCCAATTTGTTGGCATATAGTTTTTCATAGTATTCTCTTATAATCATTTGTATTCTGTGGTATCTGTTGCTCCTCTTTCATTTCTAATTTTATTTATTTGAGCCTTCTTTCTTTTTTTCTTAGTGGGTCTGGCTAAAGGTTTGTCAATTTTGTTTATCTTCTCAAAGAACCAGCTCTTAGTTTCATTGATCCTTCCTACTGTTTTTTGGTTTCTATTTCATTTGTTTCTGCTCTAATTTTTATTATTTCCCTCCTTCCACTGACTTTGGCCTTTGTTTATTCTTCTTTCTCTAGTTCTTTTAGGTGTAGTTTAATATTGCTTATTTGAGATTTTTCTTCTTTGTTAAAGTGGGCCTGTATTGCTATGGATTTCTCCCTTAGGACCCTTTTTGCTGCATGCCATGAGTTGTTATGGTATGTTTTCGTTTTCATTTGTCTCCAGATATGTTTTGATTTCTTCTTTTAATTTCTTCATTGATCCATTGGTTGTTCTGTAGCATGTTGTTTACTCTCCACATATTTATCACTTTTTTCTTGTAGTTGATTTCTAGTTTCATAGCTTAATGGTTGGAAAATATGCTTGAAATGATTTCAGTCTTCTTAAATTTATTGAGATTTGCCTTGTTTCCCAATATATGGTCTGTATTTGAGAATGTTCCAAGTGCATTTGAGAAGAATGTGTATCGTGCTGATTTTGGGTGGAGTGATCTATATATATATCTATTAAGTCCATCTGGTCTAGTTTTTCATTCAATTCCACTTGTTGACTTTCTGTCTGGATGATCTATCCATTGATGTTAGTGGGATGGTGAGGTCCCCTACTATTATTGTGTTGCTGTTAATTTCTCCTTTTAGGTGTGTTAATAGTTGCTTTATGTACTTTGGTGCTCCTGTGTTAGGTACATATATGTTTATGTGTTATGTTCTTGGTGGAGTGTCCCTTTTATCATTATATACTGCCCCTCTTTGTCTCTCATTGCCTCTTTTATCTTGATGTCTACTTTGTCTGGTATAAGTATGGCAACTCCTGCTTTCTTTTGTTGGCCCTTAGTTTGAAGTATTGTCTTCTCTCTCTTCACCCTGAGCCTATGTTTGTGTTTAGAGCTGAGATGTGTTTCTGGGAGGCAGCACCTTGTTGGGTCTTGTTTTTCAATCCATCAAGCCACTCTGTCTTTTGATTGGAGAATTCAATCCATTTACATTTAGAGTGATTATTGATTTATGAGGGCTTAATACTGCCATTTTATCACTTGTTTTCCTGTTGTTCTATATTTCCCTTGTTTCTCGTCCCATGTATTTCTGACTACCAGGTCAGTTTGGTGTTTCTCTTTGATGGTTTTCTCTGATTTCTCTTTATTTGGCATTTGTGTCTCTATTTTGATTTTTTGTTTAGTGATTACTGTGAGGTTTGTATAAAAGATCTCATAGATGAGATAATCCGTTTTCTGATAGCCTCTTATTGCCTTAGTCTAAGCAGATGCCATCCCTTTCCTCTTCTCCATGTTATTGTTGTCACAACTTATTCTGCTTTGTCTTGTGAGTTTATGATTAAAATGAAGTGATTACAGTTATTTTTGATGCTTTCCTTCCCTTTATCTTTAATGTTATAATTAAGTGTTTGCTAACCTGTTCTGATAGAGAGCTGCATTTTCTGATTTTCTCTATCTTCTTGCTCAAAGCTTTGTAAACGCTTTTTTTTTTTTCAGGTATGAGGGCCTTCTTGATCATTTCCTGTGTGTGTGTGTGTGGGGCGGGGGGGGGGGGGGGGGGTGTCTTGTGGCAGTGAACTCCCTCAGCTTTTGTTTATCTGGGAAAGTTTTTATTTCTCCATCATATCTGAAGGATTGTTTCACTGGATAGAGTATTCTTGGATGAAAGTTTTTGTCTGTCAGAATTTTGAATATATCATTCCACTCTCTCCTAGTCTGTAAGGTTTCTGCTGAGAAATCCAATGAAAGGCTGATAGGGGTTCCCTTGTAGGTTATTTTCTTCTGCCTTGCTGCCCTTAATATTTTTGATTTGTCATTGACTTTTGCCAGTTCTACTAATATATGCCTTGGAGAAGGTCTTTTTACACTGATGTGATTAGGAGTTCTATTAGTTTCTTTTACTTGTAATTCCAGCTGCTTCCCCAGGTTTGGCAAGTTCTCAGCTATTATTTCTTCGAACAGGCCTTCTGATCATTTTTCCCTCTTTACTCCTTCTGGAATACCTATGACCCTTATGTTGCATTTCCTAATTGAGTTGGATATTTCTTGGAGAGTTCCTTCATTTCTTTTTAGTCTTTGTTCTCTCTCCTCCTCCATCTGCAGCATTTCTATATTTCTGTACTCTAAATTACTGATTATGTCCTCCATAGAATCAGCTCTATTTTTTAAGGTCTTCAGATTTTTCTTTATGTCATCCATTGTGTTTTTCATCTCCAACATTTCTGATTTTTTTTATAGTTTCAATCCCTTTTGTGAAGAATTCTCTCTGTTCATTAATTTTATTCCTGAGATCATTGAACTGTCTTTCTGACTTTTCTTGTAAACTTATTGAGTTTCTTTATGATAACTATTTTGAATTCTTTGTCATTTAGATTATAAATTTCTGTGACTTAAGGATTGGTTTCTGGGTTCTTGTCATTTTCCTTCAGGTCTGGAATGTTAATATACCTCTCCATGCTATTTGATGGAGTAGACTTTTGCTGTTGCATAGTGTTAGTATCTGGTTGCAGATTCCACTTGCCACCACTGGGCAGTGCAGGAACTGTGTTTTCTGAGCCCCCTGTGACCCCTGACAGATGTGCCTTTCTATTGGAAGCTGTGTCGACAGGGCCTGTCTGCATTTTCCTGCTATCCGGTGCTGCTTTGCACATGTATGCACAGGTGCTCTGCCAGGGGTCCCCTGTTCTGGCTGACTGGCCAAGCTGGTGTGCCAGCTGGGAGGTGGGAGAGGGGCACTTTCTCTCATGTGCGTGATCCCACACACCCCTGCTCTGCAGTCACAGGCTGCCCGCCTGGGCTACTAGGTTTGTTGTGGACACCCCTGTGAGTGCTTAGCTGCCTCCATGTAGAGCATTCCCACAAGCTGGAAGGCAACTCCAAGAGTGTAAGCATTCCCATGGAGGGCTGCCTTTTTCCCCTTCTCCTCTCAGTGTTGCATGCCACCCACTGCATGTGGTCCCAAGCTCTAGATCGCTGCTGCTTAGGAGGGAGGAGGATCTCCTTACCTCCTTCCACTGCCTCCTGGTGGGGGGAGGCGGGACCAGCATCCCCACCTTCAGTTGTATGGTTGTAGGAGTCTCTCACATGTCTATTGTGTTGTGTGAATGTCCTCTGTTGATTTATGAATGTCCTTTACATTGTATCTTAGTGAGGAGAGACTAAAGGAAGAGCTCACTCCACCATGATGCTGATGTCACCAGTCTATATTGAGCATTTTTTAGTATTCCATTCTCTCTCTCTGTTGTGGTCATATAAGCTATACATCATTACTTTTTTTTTTTTACTGATTGCTCTAGAATATAAACCATGCATATTTTAATTATCATACCTTCAAATAATATATTACCTCATAGTATGCTTTTATTTCCTCCCTCCCATGCTTTATTCTACTGTTCTTACATTTTACTTCTACATATATAGTAAACCCCATAGTGCATTGTTATTATTTTTACTTTAAACAGTTATCTTTAAAGACTATGAGGTGAATGAAAGACTTTTTTTCTTTCACCCACATATTTACTATCTCTAATGCTCTTCATTCCTTTGGGTGCATCCAAATTTTTGTCCACCAGCTTGCTCTTTTTGCTAGAATAATTTCCTTTAAAAATTTCTTCAAGCACAGTTCTCTTGGCATCAAATTCTCTCAGGTCTTGTTTGTTTTAAAAAGTGTTTATTTCACCTTCATTTATGAAGAACATTTTTGCTGGCCATAGAATTCTAAGTTGGTAGGTATTTTTTCTTTCAGCATTTTAGCAATGTTTTTTCATTGTATTCTGGCTTATGTAGTTTCTGGAGAGAAGTCTGAGGTCAAGCTTATCTTTATTTCTCTAAATATGTTTCTTTTTTGACTCTGGCTGTTTTTAATGTTTTTATCACTGGTTTCCAGCAATTGGACTTCCAGCAGTTGGTATTGATGTTGTTTTCCTTGTGTTTATAACACTCAAGATTCCTTGAGATTATAAATTTCACCAAATTCAGAAAATATTTGGCCATTATTTCTCCAAATATTTGTTGTTCTCTCCTCCCCTTTTTCTTTTGGAACTCCAATTTAAAGTATATTAGACCTCTTAGTATTGTTCCACAGATCGTTAAGATTCTATACATTTTTTCCCAGTCTTTTCCTGGTTTTGCTTTATTTTACATTGTTGCTTTTTTTGTGTCTTCATATTTGCTGATCTTTTCTTCTGATATAGCTCATCTGTTAATTCCATTCAGTGAAATTCTTATTTCAAAGATTATATTTTCATCTCCAAAACTTCTGTTTGGTTCTTTGAATGTTTTTCACTTTTCTTCTAATCGTTTTTGTTTTTCCCTTTAAATCCTTGAGCATATTGAGCACATTTATAATAGCTGTTTTAGTGTCCTTGTTTGCTAATTCCATCATCTCTGCCACATTTGATTCTGTGTCTATTGACTGACGTTTCTCTTAATTATGGGTCTCATATTCCTATTTCTGGGCCCAGTCAGTAAGTTCTGATTGTATTCTAGACATTGTTAATTTTACATTGTTGAGAGCTCGATTTTAAAAATATCAGGTTTATTTTGTCAAACTGTTAAGTTAATTGACATTCACTTTATCTTTTCAAGGATTGTTTATAAGCTCTTTAGGAGAGCTCTAGACTAGTCTTTATTCTAGGGCTACTTTATCCCCACTTCTAAGATGTGACCCTTCTTGGGTCTCTATTGATTGCTTGTATAGTCAATGAAGTGTTGAAGTGTCTCCACTCTGGCTGATGAGATTTTGAGTGATTCCTGGTCCTATATGAGCTGTGGGAATTGTTTGGCTCACAAGTTTTTTGGTAATTGTTCTTTCCTAGGAAGTTGTTTTTTGCCTCACCTCATGGAGTTTCACTTGTGCATATGCAGATTTCTGGAACTCCTTCTCTGCATAACTCTCTTCCTCTGATGCTCTGCTCCACAAGTTCTAGCCACTTCAACTTCCCTGAACCCTGATCTTTATCTTTTGAACTCAGTAAGATCACTGGACTGTATTTTGGTTCATTTTTCCTGCATCACAGTCCAGAATTCACCTCTAGGCAGGATGCTGTGGCAACCATAGGGTTCACCTTGTTTGTTTTCTTTCCCTCAGAGATCATAATTCTCTGCTACCTGCTATCCATTGTCTGGAAATAGGTTTTTCACTCCTATGTTTTGTCCATCTTCCTACTTGTTTGTGGCAACGTGGTAATTCAGACCTTGTTACTCCTTCTTGTCTGGGTAATAGCTATTTTAAAGCCCTTGTCTACTAATACTATCATCTTTGTCATTTTTGCATTTATTTACATCAACTGATTTTTATCCTGCTTTTGGGTCACATTTTCCTGCATCTTTACATGTCCGGTATTTTTTAATTGGATGCTGGACATTGTGAATTTTACTTTGTTGAACATTGGATTTTGTTGTCTTCCTTCAAGAGTGTTGGATTTGTTCTGGCAGGTTGTTAAATTACTTGCAGATCAACTGATACTTTCAAGATTGTTTTTAAGCTTTTCTAGAACAGATCTAAAGTAGTCTTTTCTTTAATCCTAGTTTAGCCCTACCACTGAGGTGCAGTCCTTCTGGATTCTCTATTAAATGCTCAGCCCAGCATGTTCATTAAGGACTCTTCACTTTGGCAGGTTCAAACTTTGATATCTCTCAACCATGTATCAGCTTAGAATTGTTTACTTTAGAGCTCTCTAGTTGTTCTTTCCAAGGCTTCTAGAGTTTCACTCTATATTTTCATGGCTCAGTGTTCAACAACAGACTCAAGGAGACTCCTAGGCAAATTTCTGGATATCTTTTTTGTGTAGATCCCTTGTTTCTGGAACCCTGCCCTCACACATTTCAGGTGCTTTTTTCTGTCTCCTCAACTCAGCCAAACAACCATGCTGTGATTGAAGTTTCTTTCCCTGAGCCACAGACTGGAAAATGTCTCCAGACAGAAAGTGGGATGATCATAGGGCTCACCTTGTTTGTTTTCCTTCTATCAGAGATCACAGTTCTGTGCTGCCTGTTGTCCTATGTTTGGAAGCAATTATTTATTTTTTTTAAACTAGTTTTCTCGTTGTTAACAGTGGGAGGATAAGTTCAGTGCCACTTATCTTATCATAGCTGGAAACAGAAGTATTATATATCTTTTTAAAATTCTTTTCAACTGTTTGACTCTAATAAATATCATATAGCTTGATTTTTTAAAAAATTCAATCTGAGAATATCTTTCTATTAACTGATAAGTTTAATCCATTTGTATTTATTTGAATTACTGGCACATTTAGGTTTACTATTACTGATTTATTTTGTACTTTCTACTTGTGATTCTTTTATGTTTATTTCTTTCTTTTTATTTGTCTATGTCTTTGTTTTATTTACACACTTCCTACCCCCGCTTTTCATTGGTCTGGAAGTTATTTTTTTCAATCTACTATTTTAGTAGTTAAAATTGTAATATGCATATTTAACAAAGTCTATTGTTAGTATCTCCAACCCTCCTCCTAAACGATACATGGTCCTAAGAATATTTGAATACTGAGCCCAACACTGCTTAGTAGTGCATGTGTGCCCTCTCTCATTCTCTCTCTTTCTGTCACACACACACACCAATCTTTTGGAATATTATTGTGTACTATTTTAGTTCCACCTTGGTTTTTTTATGTCCTTAAAAATAAATCATTACTATTCTTATTCTTTCAGTCAATACTTATTTGTATCCACCCCTATGTTTATGAACTTCTTCAATCATCATTACTTTTGGCATTCTATTTCTTTCTTCTAAATTCAATTTCTTTTCTTCAAATTACTTCCTTTCTTTGATCTGTGAGTTAATTTTCTCAGCCTTTATGTGAAAATGGCTTTATTTTACTTTCATTTTTGAACGTTAGTTTAGCTGAGTATGGAATTGTACATTGAGAGTTATTTTCCCTTGATAACTTTAAAAATAATTGTTGCCTCTTTTTTTTGAGAAATCTTTTCTCATTCTAATTATCATTCTTTATAAGTCTATCTTTTGTCATTGGTTCCTTTTAAAGTCTTCTTGTTCTCCTTGTTTGTAGTGTCACTATTATGTGTCTAGGTATGGATTTATTGGGAGGGGGGTTTGTTTTGTTGTACTTTTTCAGTCTGAGTAATCATGCCTTTTATTAATTTTGGAAAATTCTCAGATGTTATTTCTTTGAGTATTACTGCCTCCAAATTCACTCTACTGTCTCCCTCAACTTTTATAATATGCTTTTTGAATCTTCTAGTCTAAATATTTATTAATCTTCGTAGCATAGTTTCCATATGTTTATCTCTCTATGCTGTGATCTGTCCTCTAGTTCATTCTTCCCTTTTCAGCTGTATTAGTCTATTCTTTGATGCATTCATTAAAATTTTCACTTTCTTGACTACTTTTCCTTTCTTTCCAGAAGTTCTGTTTGATTCTTCTTCAAATGTGCCTATTTTTTTATGTTGTATTCTTTTCTTTTCAATTTTTTAAATGTCTTTAAATTTTTTAAGTATATTTTCCCATGCCTTCTAAAATATTTTGTTCAATAATTTGAAGTTCTAGAAGTCTGAACCTACTATGTGTTATGTTGCTCTGACTCTCACTCATGATGGATTGTGTCCTCCTGTGTTTGATTGTATGCTCCTCTTAAGCGAGACTTTTCCCCCTCCCTAGAATCTTGTATGGCTAGGGAGATGGGTTTGCTTCTATAAAGGGATTCTGGATTATCATTTGCATGGGACAAACTTTATGTTAAAGTTTACAGTTGGGGATAGGTAGTGTAAAGTGAGACTCCAAAATTGAGTGAAGTCAGACCTAACATTTCCGTTTCTTACAGAAGACATTTTTTTCCCTATTCAAAAACTAGGTCAAGATAAACTTTTGGTTGTTTCTCTGTGAGGTTGAGTGGATTTTTTCTTCTGGAGCCTCCTTTTAAGGGTTCCAGATTATAGTCTCAGTTCCAGCTCTCCATTAGTCCTAAATTCTTGTCTCCTACCCTTGCTTGAATGTTGAACCATAAGCCAGTTACTGTTACTGAGTCTTCCTACCCCTAACTCTTAGCCTTAGGCCTGCTCATTTACTTACTGCTCTGGCTTTGTTTTCTCTTTGTTTTGGGCATGTGAGAATTTCTCTTTCTTCCCTGAAAACTCAGCTATGAATTGCAAAAATATCTTTTTTGTTCTATTTTATCCAGAAGGTTTTCCTCTTAGCTTAGTCAACTATCTTACTAGAACTTGAAACATCCAGAGTGATCTTTCCAAAACACAAAACTCATTGCATCACCTCTCTCTTTAAGACGTTTCAATGGATAAAAACTTAAATTTTAACCCAATTTAGTAGGCTGTGTCTTGTGAATTTTGTAAACCTTTTTGACTGTGTCTCCTATCACTCTTCCCTGTGCTATCTGAGCTCCAGCCATACTAGCCTTCTCTCTGTTCTTGGAGCATGTCATTTCACTTCCTCCACACACTCCCTCCAGGGCCTTTGCACTTAGCATTCCTTTGATTTGAAATGCTGCTCCCACAACACACTCTATATCTACTCACCTTACAGATCTCAGCTCTAGGATCCTTTACTCAGGGAAGCCTTTCCTGACTTCCCTGACCCTGCCCGTCTAGGTCACTTTCCTTTGTTGTACACTTTTTTCTCTAGAAGTATTTGCTTAATATGTATTTATACTTATTCATCTGTGTGAGTATTTGATCTATGCATGACTCCCCCATAATCTGTAAGTTTCATGAGAACAGAGACTATTTTGCTTACAGGTGCGTTGGATATGCATCTAGGCACATTGACTAGAATGTAGAATATACTCAATAAATATGTAATGGGTGGATAGACATGTGAGTAGATGAATGGATAGAAGGTTGTTTGAAGAATAAGTAAGAAATAGAGTGAATAAGGAAGGAAGGGAAGAAAAAAGGTAGGAGTGAATAAGGAAGGAAGGGAAGAAAAAAGGTAGGAGTGAATTGTAGCCAAATAACTTATTCCATGAGCAATTGTTTTGTGCTTTGTACTTGTAAAAGCAGAAAAATTTCTTTATTTGCCTCTCAGTTCTGTTAGCTTCACGTAATAGCAAGTACTTCTCTGTAGGTGGCAGTGTACTTACGTAAGACATTTTTTCTGAAAAAAAGGGGAGGCAGAATTATCTTGAATGTTTGAAAGCATTTATATAACTTGTATCTCATATTACAGTTTTTTAAATGTGCTCTTATTTCCCATAATGTGGATGTAGTCTTAATTTATATTTTCCCAGAATCCTTTTACCTAGAGGTATTAATAAGTGCTAGAGAGTTATCAGTCCTCATTATATGATATTATGATCAATATCAACATGCAATTCAAGAATTGGAAAATGGATATTTGTGAATGAAACAGTGACACATGTTTTGTCTTTAACAGCAATAATATTTATATTATAGAATAATTGAAACTGTGACAAATATAGACAGAACTATAGACCAAACATGTATATCTCAAGTAGCTTTGGGGCTGAGATTTTTAAATGGGAAAGTTGTTTTCTAAGTACATTTAAAACAATGACCAGTTGACCACCTTACTCATGGACTTTATGTATAGAAATCTGAAACCCAAATTTATCTTTCCCAGAGTTTTTTGTACATATTGTTACCACCTATATCTAAAGTTCCTTATAATCTAAGTGTACTATCATTAAAAGATTTGCCCCACTTTGTTTTCCATGTTGTAGTTTTTTAAGTTACAAAATGTATATATATATATTTGTATATATATATGTATATATGTGTACATATATGTAGATGTGTGTATATATATATATATGTATATATATAAAATTTTGTCCTTGCAGCACTTAAATGCAGAAAGGTCTTACAAGTCCCAGATTTCTACTTTACATAAGTCTGTTGTAAAGATGGAAGAGGAGCTTCAGAAGGTTCAGTTTGAAAAAGTGTCTGCCCTTGCAGATTTGTCTTCTACAAGGGAACTTTGTATTAAACTTGACTCAAGCAAAGAACTTCTTAATCGACAGCTGGTTGCTAAAGATCAAGAAATAGAAATGGTATGTAATACATTTTTTAAATGGTACTTTTAATATTACTATTATAAAATTACAACTTTAGGAAAATAAATTCTTTTTTTATAAAATATTACATCAATCTTTCAACTTTAGATTTTATTTTCAAAGTCTGAGATATTAATTTATGACCACTATGTTCCAAACAACCCAAGAACATAACAGAAACTCTTCCTTTGAGTATGTAATTTGCATTTACTTTTAGCCAGAAGAATTGTAAAACACATTGATGTAGCAATCAGCAAAGAACCATGAGGTTGAGGTTTACCCAGCTAAATTATAATTTTAACGATATTCTTTTAAGCTAAATTTATTTAGTAATTACTGGGTTCTTTTAAACTGTAATTTATTTGATTGTATCTAGTGTGTGCCTGGCATTGTTCTTGTCACTGTGAATATAGCATTGAAAAGATACAGGCCCCTGCCCTCCAGGACCTCCCAGTATTGACATACAAATAATTTGGGATGAATGTTATTCTAATAAGAAATAGTCAAGGTTTTAGAGAGGAAATTCCTATTCAGTCTATGTGTGTCGGGGAGGAGTTCACAAGGAGGTACTACTGAGCTCCGAAAAGATGAGGCACTCCATTCCTAGGGAACAACAGCACAGGCAATGGTATGGAGGTATAATGAATTCTTGAGTCAGTGTAGGTAATTTGCAATGGCCAGTGAACATGCATGGGTGAAAGTGGCTGAAGATGCATTTGGAAAGATAGATGGAGCCCCGATCCTAAAGGGAAATGTGTATAAAGTGCGTAGTTATAATTGAAATATCAACAAATTTTGGTCATGTTTAGATTTCTGTTATTACCAAAACCTGTTGAACTTCTTATTTTGTTAGTCTACTGTTTGTTAGGAGGGTATGATACATATGAATATCATGTGTCTGGTTGGTTTCTGTAGGAATCCACTATATTTTATTAAAAAGGTGATATATGGCAGAATTCTCAGACTCTTCCCTAAATTGTTTTCTGTTTGAGCAAGAACTTTTTAATGATGAAAGTAACTCGTAAATAGATACTCACTGTAAAAATTCAAACAATATGTCCTTATTTTTTTTTAAACATTTTTTACTTGGTGGTTTCAAATTGGGAAAGTAATGCATGTTATTATAACAGTTGAAACAATATAAAGATGAAATGCCAGAAAATGTTATCCCAAAGCTTATTAAAATAATAATGCACTGTGATGAAGTATGCTATATTCCAGTAATCTTTAAGCTTTAAAATCGTTACCCTTAGCAGTAGAACTATATATGAAGTTGGTAATGATTTATATTAATTTTTTAATATTTTAAGGATGTTTACTCCATTTTTTATAGCTTATTTACTATTCTCATAGTATTTTTTTCTTTTATTGTGTTAAAATACATGTAACATAACTTTTCCCATCTTAGCCATTTTTAAGTGTACGGTTCACTGGTATTAAATACATTCACATTGTTGTGCAGCCATCACTGCCATCCATGCCCATGACTCTTTTCATCTTGTAAGTTTGAAACTCTATGCCTGTGAAACAATAACTCTCCGTTCTTCCCTCCCCCCCAGCCCCTGGCTACCACCATTATATTTTCTGTTGCTATGATTTTGACAACTCTTAGTACCTCCTATAAGTGGAATCATACAGTATTTGTCTTTTTGTGACTGGCTTACTTGGCTTATCATAATGTCTTCAAGGTACATCCATGTTGTAGCATATTGCAGAATTTCTTTCCTTTTTTTTTTTTTATTTTATTTTTTTAAAGATTTTATTTTTTCCTTTTTCTCCCCAAAGCCCCCCGGTACATAGTTGTGTATTCTTCGTTGTGGGTTCTTCTAGTTGTGGTATGTGGGACGCTGCCTCAGCGTGGTCTGACGAGCAGTGCCATGTCCGCGCCCAGGATTCAAACCAACGAAACACTGGGCCGCCTGCAGCGGAGCGCGCGAACTTAACCACTCGGCCACGGGGCCAGCCCCAGAATTTCTTTCCTTTTTAAGGCTAATAGTCCATTGTATGTATAGACCACATTTTGCTTATCCATTCGTCAGTTGATGGACACTCTGCTATCATGTTTACTATGAACGTGGGTGTACAAATATCTCTTCAAGACCCTGCTTTCAATTCTGTGGGGCCTATACCCAGAAGTTGGATTTCTGGATCATATGATAATTCTATTTTTTTATTTTTTTAGGAAACTCCATACTATTTTCCACAGTGTCCATACCATTTTACATTCCCACCAACAATGCACAAGAGTTCTAATTTCTCCACATCTTTGCCAACAATTATTTTTTAGTTTCAGTTTTTTCTTTTCTTTCTTTTTGGAGAGGAAAATTGGCCCTGGGCTAACATCTGTTGCTAATCTTCCTCTTTTTGTTTGAGGAAGATTGTCCCTGAGCTAATATCTGTGCAAGTCTTCCTCTATTTTGTATATGGGATGCTGCCACAGCATGGCTTGATGACTGGTGTGTAGGTCCGTGCCCAGTATCCCAAACTGCGAACATTGGGCCACCAAAGCGGAGCACATGAACTTAACCACTATGCCACCAGGCCTGCCCCTAGTTTTTCTTTGTTTGTTAATAGTTATCCAAATGAGTGTGAAATGGTCAGGCTAATTCTCATGATATTTTAAAATACTCCTGACATAAATTGTTTTTAGCTTTGGAATTCAGTTATTTATGTTTATATATTTATCCCCATGATAAGCTGTAATTTCAAGTGCAAGGAATTTGTATCTTTGTATTTGTTCAACTGTACTCTGCATACAGGAGACACTCAAATAATTTTTTCTAAATTAAACCTTTTTTTTTTTAGATAATTGTAGATTCACATGCAATTGTAGTATATAATACAAAGAAATCCTGTGTGTCCTTTACCTGGTACCTCCCAATGGTAACTTCTTGCAAAATTATAGTATAATATCACAACCAGAATATTGATAGTGGTTCAGGCAAGATATGGGACATTTCTATCACAGGATCCATCATATTGCCCTTGTGTAGCCCTATCTACTTCCCTCCTATCCCCAACCCCTCCTTACCCCCTGGCAACCACCAATCTGTTCTTCATTTCTATAATTTTGTCACTTCAAGAATGTTATATTAATAGAATCATACTGAATGTAACCTTTTAGGATTCGACTTTTTCACTCAGTGTAATTCTCTGGAGATTCATCCATATTGTTGCCTGTATTAGTAGTTCATTCCTTTACATTGCTGAGTAGTATTCCGTGCTATTGGTTTAACACAGCTTGTTTAACCATTCATCCATTGAAGGTCATCTGGGTTATTTCCAGTTTTTTTAATATTACAAATACAGCTATTGTAAACATTTGCGTACAGGCTTTTGTCTGAACATAAGTCTTCATTTCTCTGTAAATGCCCAGGAATGCAGTTTTTGGGTCATGTGGTAGTTGCATGATTAGTTTTTTAAGAAAATGCCAAACTGTTTTCCCAAGTGTCTGTACCATTTTGCATTCCCTCCAATGGTGTATGAAAGATCCAGTTTTTCCACGTCCTTGTCAGCATTTGGTGTTGTCACTATTTTTTATTTTAGCCATTCTGATATAAGTGTAGTGCTATATCGTGGTCTAGTTGCATTTCCCTAATGAATAATAAAGTTGAACATATTTTTGTGTGCTTATTTGCCATCTGTATATCTTCTTCGATTAAATGTATCTTTGTGTCTTTTTTCCATATTCTCATTGGATTGTTTGCTTTTTCAATGTTGAGTATTGAGAATGTTTTATATATTCAGATACTAGTCCTTTATCAAATATGTGGCTTGCAAATATTTTCTGCCACTATATAATTTGTGTTTTCATCCTCTTGTCAGGAACTTTTTCAGAGCAAAAGTTTTAAATTTTGATGAAGTGCAATTTCTCAATTTTCCTTTTGTGGATTGTGCTTTTGGTTTTAAATCTAAGAATTCTGTGTATAGCTCTAAATCCCAAAGATTTTCCCTAGGTTTTGTTCTAAATATTTCATAGCTTTATGTTTCACGTTTAATTCCATAATCCATTTTGAATTAATTTCTGCATTAGGTATGAGCTTTACATAAAGCTTTATTTTTTGCCTATGGGTGTCCAATTGCTCTAGTATCATTTGTTGAAAAAGCTATCTCTCCTCCACTCAATTGATTTTGTACCTTTGTGAAAAATCAGTTGGATATATTTGAGTGGGTCTATTTCTTGGTTTTCTATTCTTTTACATCGATCTTTGTGTCTGTCTATCCACCAAAACCACGTACTCTTGATTTACTGTAGCTACATAATAAATCTTTAAATCAGGTAGACTGATTCCATCCACTTTATTCTGCTTTTTCAAAATTGTTTTGGCTATTCCAGTCTCTTTGCTTTTACATATAAATTTTAGAATAATCTGTCTGTACGTGCAAAAAATCTTTTTGGGTTATTGATAGGAATTGCATTAAACCTGTATGTCAATTTCGGAAGAATTGACATCTTTACTATGCTGAGGCTTCTAATTCATGAACATGGTATATCTTATTTAGATCTTCTTTGATTTTTTTTGTTAGGTTTGTGTAGTTTTCAGCATGTAAGTTCTATACATGTTTTGTTAGATTTACACCTACAGAATACAAAGTCTCTCTTCTTTTTTTGAGCTATTGTAAATGGTATTCTAGTTTTAATTTTGTTATCAATGTGTTAATTGCCAGTATATAGAAACACTATTGATTTTTGGAATCTTTATCTTATATCTTGTGACCTTGCCAAACTTACTTATTAGTTTTAGGAGTGTTTCTGCAGATTCCTTGGAATTTTCAATGTAGACAATCATGTTATCTGAAAATAGGGACAGTTTTATTTCTTTCTTTCCAATTTCTGTGTCTTTTTGCACTGGTTAGTACTTTAGTGCTACGTGAATAAGAGTGCTGAAAGTAGACATGTCCTTGCCTTCTTCCCAATCTTACAGGAAAAGCATTCAGTTGTTCATCATTGTGTTCTATTATCTGTAGGATTTTGTAGATTTTTTTTATCAAGTTGAGGAAGTTTCCCTCTATTCCTATATTTTTGAGTTTTTAATGAGAATGGGTATTGAATTTTTGTCAAATGCTTTTTATGCGTCAATTAATATGTCCATGTGATTTTTCTTCTTTAGCCTGGTCATATGATTTTTTTTTTTTTTTTAAGGATTGGCACCTGGGCTAACAACTGATGCCAATCTTTTTTTTTTCCTGCTTTATCTCCCCAAAACCCCCCTGTACACAGTTGTATATCATAGTTGCAGGTCCTTCTAGTTGTGGGATGTGGGACGCCGCCTCAACGTGGCCTGACGAGTGGTGCCATGTCTGCGCCCAGGATCCGAACCCTGGGCCACCGCAGCGGAGTGCGCAAACTTAACCCCTTGACCATGGAGCCGGCCCCTGATTGATTTTTTAATAGTGAACCAGGCTTGCATTCCTAGAATCACTCAGATAATTTTAAATGAGAAAGTAGAGGTTAAGGGCAAAAGATCTATATCTCCACCTTCATTCTCCTGTGTAAATGATTTAAAGCACCAGAATAAGGAATTCTAGAACCTTCTACAGTCTTAGTTTTCTTTGCTTTTCTTTTTTAAAAATATATTTTTTGAGATATAATTCATATACAATACAATTCACTCAAGTCTTAGTTTTCTATCTTCCAAATAAATGTAGTATACTGTCCATTATTTAACTCTTCTCAAGAGAAATTTTGAGACCATGAATTCCAAATATCCTTCCTTTAATATTCTTCAATTAATATGTATGCTATGGATGATTTCCTTAGGAATAATATGAAAAGTGCTTTGAAGAATCTCATAATTTTTAGTGAAGCAAAGGATTTTTAAAAGTGTAGTCATCATCTTAGACTACAATAGATTTCAGGACCTAAAACTAGAATAAGGGCCTTTCTCCTACTATAGACATTTTGTTACATTTTCTTCTAGATCTTTTATTTTCTTAGCCAGATTTTTGTGTTCTTTTGCATATTTGCAATAGCAGTATATTACAACTGATTATTCTGCTTTCACTATTTCCTTTTTGCTGGGCAATAAAGATTTTTATTTATGGACAAAACAACATGGTAAATATTTTGTTGCATAGCACTTTTACCACGTTTTGCATTATATCTTAAGATATATTCCTAGAAGTGGAAATTTTGGCATATGTAGCCAGAGAGCCTTCAAAAAGTGATGTCTTGCAATTAAGAGGAAACTAGTGTAGTCCCCTGGGCAGAAGCTTCTGAGCGCAATATAGCAGAAGTGCCTTCTCTTTGGTCTTGGCTGCAGAAACAAGATGATGAAGGAAATGTTATCATTTGGAAAGCATCACAATAAGACCCACATGTTGTACCGCTGTTGTGGCTCTAAGGCCTGCCCCCTTCAGAAGTCGACCTGTGGCAAATGTGGCTACCCTGCCAAGTAGAAGAGAAAGTATAACTGGAATGCCAAGGCTAAAAGATGAAATACCACTGGGACTGGTCCAATGAGGCAACGAAAAATTGTATACCACAGATTCAGGCATGGATTCTGTGAAGGAACAACACCTAAATCCAAGATGGCAGCTGTTGCAGCATTCAATTCATCTTAAGGATTTCAACAGTCATGCAATAAATGTTCTTTTTTTTTTTCAAAGGAAACTAGTAACTTCATGATAACAAGAAGCAAAACAATAGACTACTTCGAAGTTTAGCAGAGAACCATGGAAAGTGACAGCTAAGAAGGGCCCTCCTGGGGTCAGAGCAATCCTCAAAGACTCGTCTCAAAACTACCCCCAAAAAGGGGCCCAAATTTCATTGGATCAGACTGTGAAGCAATTTATGCCCGAGACCATTGTCAAAATCAATAGAGCAGTCAGCTAGCAATTAATGGAGGCTGACATTTAGATGTGATACCAGTAGAGATACACCAGGTAGAAACTTCACAGAAACTTAACAGGGGGACCAAGGAGAAGGACAGTCAGACAGCCTTCCAGGGGGAGAGTTTAGAGTGACTGTGCACATGCCAGTGGAAAGGAAGTTAGGGTGACTGTGCAGGTATCCTGAGGAGCAACATCTGAGGCTATATACTGCAAGGGAAATAGACTTCATGGAAACTGTCTAGACAGATAAACAAAGAAACAAACAGGAACCACAACAAGCCCTGAGGTGGGAAGGATCAGAATTCAGAATTGCTACAGTATATCATCTAAAGTGTCTAGTTTTCAACAACAACAAAAAATTGACCTTCAAAGAAACAGGAAAGTATGACCCATCAACAGGTAAATGGCAAGCAAAAGAAAGTGCCTTTGAGAACAGTTTATAATTTCTGTTTCCTTATTATTATTCTCTGTTTGATGAGACAGCATCATCATACCTTCCTTTACCTCTTTACACGTGATTTCCTTTCATTCTTTGAACGTATTTAAACTAGCTGCTTTGAATTCTTTGTCTACTAAGTCTGACTATATAGGCTTGCTCTCTTCTATCAATGTCTTTAAAAGATTTTTGTGTGTATGTGTAAGGAAGATTGGCCCTGAGCTAACATCTGTGCCAGTTGTCCTCTATTTTGTATGTGGGATGCCGCCAGCATGTCTTAATGAGTGGTTCATAGGTCCGCACCTGGGATCCAAACCTGCACACCCAAGGCCACCAAAGTGGAGCATGCAGGGAAGTTAACCGCTATACCATTGGGCTGGCCCCAACGTCTTTAAAAGATATTTTAATTAAAAAGTAATCATTATAACACTATATTGCTGGACCTGTGACATATATAGATGTAACTTATAAAATACTAATAGCACTAAAGAGGGGCAGAAGAAATAGAGCTATATAGGAATAACATTTCTGTATTTATGTGAAAATAAATAGTTCAATAATGATGGTTGGAAACTTCGATTCCCCACTCGCAATAATAAAGAAAGCAACTAGTCAGAACATCAAGGAGATAGAAGACTCCAACAAAGCTAAAATCAAACTAGACTAACAGAAATCTGTAAAACAGTCTACCGAACAACAATGGAATACAGTCTTCTCAATTGCACATGGAAGACCCTTCAGGTAGAGATATGTTAGGCCATAAAACAAGACTCAATATATTTAAAAGGATTCAAATCATACAAAATATGTTCTTCCCCAAGAATGAAATTGTTAGGAATCAGTAAAAGAAGGAAACTTGAGAAATTCACAAATACATGGAAATTGAGCAACACACTCTCAAATACCAGTGAATCAGGGAAGAAATCACAAAGGAAAAAGAAAATACTCTGATATTATGAAAATGAAAACACAGTGTGCCAAAACTTATAAGATCCAATTAAAACAGTACTTAGAGGGATATTTATAGGTGTAAATTCCTATATTAAAAAAGAAGAAAGACCTCAAATCACTAACCTAACCTTCCACATAGGACCCTGGAAAAAGAGGAGCAAAGTAAACCTAAAGTAAGAGGAATGAGAGAAATAATAAAGATTAGAACAGAAATTAATGAAATCAAGATGAGAAAACAATAGAGAATATCAAAAAAACAAATCTCGTTCTTTTACAATATCAACAAAATTGACAAAACCTTAGCTAGAATGACCTAGAGAAAGAGAGAGAGACATGTCAAATTGCTAAAACCAGGAATGAAAGAGGGCTCATCACTGCCAACCTTACAGAAAATAAAAGGATTATAAGGGAATATTATGAGCCAATAAATGCCAAAAATTAGATAACTTAGGTGAGATCAGTACATTCCCAGAGAGACACAGAGTACTGAAACTGATTCAAGGAAAAATAGAAAATCTGGATATATCCATAATAAGTAAAGAGATTGAATTAGTAATTTTAAAACTTCCATAAAGAGAAATTGAGGCCCAGATGGCTCCAGTTGTGAATTCTCCAAATGTTTAAAGATGAATTGATACAAAGTTTTCACAAACTCTTCCAAAAATAAAGACCACTTCCCAATGCTTATATGAAGCCAGTATTGCCCCGATGCCAAAACCAAAGACATCATAAGAAAAGAAGACTGCAGATCAATATCTCTTATGAATTTAGATGAAAAATTCTTAAGAAATTAATAGAAAACTGAATTCAACAACATATAAAACAGATTTTTATGCCATGATCAAGTGGATTTATCCCAGGAATACAAGATTGGTTTAATACCCAAAAATCAATTAATGAAATACATCATATCAATAGAGTAGAGAACAAAAACCAATGATCATCTCAATAGATGCAGAAAAAGCACTTGACAAAATCTAATACCATTTCATGATAAAAACATTCTATAAACTAGCAATAGAAGAAAACTAACTAACTCTGATAAAGAGCATCTACAAAAAACCACAACTAACATCATACTTAATAGTGAAAGACTAAATGATTTCCTCTTTCTTGTCAGTAACAAGACAAGAATGCCTGTCTCACCTCTTTTATTCAGCATTGTACTGGAGGTTCTAACCTGGGCAATCAGGCAAGAAAAAGAAATAAAAGACATCCAGACTGGTAAAGAAATAAAACTATCTCTATTCGCAGATTAATGATCTTGGATATAGAAAATCCTCAGGAATCTACTAAAGAATGATTAAAACTAATAAATGAGTTTATCAAGGTTGCAAGATACAAGATCAATATGCAATAATCAGTTACATTTCTATACATTGACAATGAATGATCCAAAAATGAAAATAAGAAAACAATTCCATCAAATGGAATTGCACCAGAAAGTATAGCCTCAAGAAAGAATAAAATACTTAGGAATAAATTTAACAAAAGAGGTGCAAAACTTGTGCTTTACAAAGCTACAAAACATTGTCAAAGAAATTAAAGAAGACCTATGTAACTGGAAAAACGTCTCATATTCATGGATTAGAAGACTTAACATTGTTAAAATGGCAATACTTCCCCAAATTGATCTACAAGTTCAATACAATGCCTATCAGAATCCCAACTGGCTTCTTTGTAGAAATTGACAAGATGATATAAAATTAATATGGAAGTGCAAGTGACCTAGAATAGGCCAAACAATCTTGAAAAAGAAGAACAAAGTGAGAGGACTAACACTTCCAATTTCAAAACTGGCTACAAAACTATAGTAATTAAGACAGTGTAGTAATAGCATAAGGAAAAACATATGGCTCAATGGAACAGAACTGAGAGTCCAGAAATAAACTCTTACATTTGTGACCAAATGATTTTTTAAAAATTTGTTTCAATACAATTTAATGGGGAAAATAATAGCCTTTTCAACAAATGGTACTGAGACAACTGAACATCTATGTGGAAAAGAATGAAGTTCGATTCCTATCACATACCATATGCAAAAATTAACTTAAAATGGATTATAGGCCTGTATGTAAGAGCTAAAATTATAAAACTATTGAGAAGAAAACATAAAGGTAAATCTTTGTGACTTTGGATTAGATAATACTTTCTTAGATATACATCAAAAACATAAGCAACAAGGGGCTGGCCCCTTGGCCGAGTGGTTAAGTTCTTGTGCTCCGCTGCAGGCGGCCCAGTGTTTTGTCGGTTCGAATCCTGGGTGCAGACGTGGCACCGCTGATCGAGCCACCCTGAGGCAGCATCCCACATGCCACAGCTAGAAGGACCCACAACTAAGAATATACAACTATGTCCCAGGGCCTTTGGGGAGAAAAAGGAAAAAAATAAAATCTTTAAAAAAAAAAAAAAAGCAACAAAAGCAAAATAGATTAAAAGGACTTCATCAAAATAAAAAACTTCGTGCTGTAAATGATATCATCAGTAAAATCAAAAGACAATGCACAGAATGGGAAAAAATTTTCATATCATAAATCTGATAAGAGATTTGTATCTAGAATATACAAAGAACTCTTGTAACTTAATAATAACCCAACTGAAAAAAATGAGCAAAGGATCTCAGTAGACAGTTCTCTGAAGAAGATACATAAATGGCTAACAAGCACATGAAAAGATGCTCAACATCATTAATAACCGGAGAAATGCAAGTCAAAAGTATGCCATTTCACAACCACTAGGATGGCTATAATAAAAAAAGACAGAAGTATTGGCAAAGATGTAGAGATTTGAAGCCCTCATACATTGCTGGTGGGAATGTAAAATAGTGAGGCCACTTTGGAAGACATTTTGACAGTTCCTCAAAATATTAAAAATAGGATTACCATGAAGCCCAGAAATTCCACTCCTATTTATCAAAAAGAAATGAAAACAGCTCCATGGGAAAACTTGTACACAAATGTTCTTAGCAGCATTATTTGTAATAGCCAGAAGGTGTAAACAACTCAGATGTTCCTATATCTATGCAAGGGAATATTATTTGTCAATAAAAGTAATGAATTATTGATACCTGCTAAAACATGAATGATTCCTGAAAACATTATGCTAAGTGAAGGAAGTCAGTCACAAAAGACCACACACACATTGTATGCTTCCGTTTATATGAAATGTCCATAATAAGGTAGATCATGTAGACGTTAGATTAGGGATTGCTGGGGTTGGGATCGGGGGTGCAGGGAATGACTGCTAATGGGTACTGGGTTTCATTTTGGGATGATGAAAAAGTTCTACAACTCTGTTAATATACTAAAAACCATTGTATTGTACACTTTAAATGGGTGAGTTGTATGACATGTGAATTATATTCCGAAAAAGCTATTACAAAAAAACAGCATCGCTATTTGCTCCATTTTATATTCCTGTCAGCAGAGTATATGAGATTGCATTGCCCATTTTAATGTTAATCAACACACACTAAGAAATTTGCCAATTTGATAAACTAGAACAGTGGTCCAACTGAAAGAAATTTTGCTCCCCAGTGGACATTTTGCAATGTCTGGAGACATTTTTGATTGTCATGACTCGAGTAGGGGGATGCTACTGGCCTGTAGTGAATAGGGGCCAGGTCTCCTGCTAAACATCCTATAATGCATAGGACAGCTCCCTACACCAAATAATTATCCAACCCAAAAAGTCAGTGTCAAGGTTAAGAAACCCTGGACTAGAAATAGCATCTTGTTTTAATTTATGTTTCTTTGATTATTAGTAAGCACAAATCTATTCCGTATGTTTACTAATTAGTTGTATTTTATAAATTTTCTGTTCATATCATTAGTTTCTATTTCTCATCGACTTATATGAGTTCCTTATATTAGTAAGATATTAATTCTTTATTTACTGAGTTTATTTTCTTCTGGTTGTTTCCTTATAAATTTTGGTTAAGTTTATGTTAACCATTAGTGTCTCTTTTTTATATGGTCAGATATCTCGCCTACCTGCCTATCCCTCCCCAAGTACTTTCTTTCTTTTCTTTTTTTTTTTATGAGGAAGATTGGCCCTGAGCTAACATCTGATGCCAGTCTTCCTCTTTTTGCTTGAGGAAGGTTGTCACTGAACTAACATCTGTGTCAGTCTTCCTCTGTTTTATGTGGGATGCTGCCACCACATGCCTTGACAAGCAATGCTAAGTCCATGCCCAGGATCCGAAGCTGGGAACCCCGGGCTGCCAAAGCAGAGCGCATGAACGTAACCACTATGCCACCAGGCCGGCCTCCAAATGATTTCATTTTTATTTAATTCTCTTTTCTTAGAGTTTTATCTTTTCAAATTTAACTTTTTAAATGAATATGTAATTTATTATAATGTGTATTATGAGATAAGGACTAATGTTTTTCTAAATAGTAATGTCTGGTTTTCATCTTTTAGAAGAAACATTTGACCTACAGAGTATATTCTAGGCTCAAGATAATCTTCAAAAAATGAGGCTTTCCACAGATTTATGCAAGAGAAGGAATGTGCACTTACTCCTTATCTTCCTTGACTATGGGGTACAATGACATTCCCTAAGGTAGTTAGGTGTTTGTAAGTCACCTAACTCAGGACAAAGCAAGAGTCATGGATATCACCATGTCAGGCATGCAGAAATACATAAAGAAATATCACAGCTGGAAATGGAAATTTTTTGCAGTTTGGAATTAAGAAGTCTTACTTACATTAATGAATTTTCTGCCTGATCAGAGAGTTGGGGAAAGTGATCGTGTGTGTTGGGGAGGGTGGTGTGTATGTGTCTTTGATAAGAAGGAGGACACAATTTCTAATCAAGAAATTAAAATGGGTTGTCAGTTTATAACAAAAAACTTTTATGGAGCTCTGATAATATATCAGTTAAGTGAATGAATGGGGATAAGTACAGATATCTTCCTGTTATTGTACAGATGGAGAATGAGTTAGATTCTGCTCGCTCTGAAATAGAACTCCTCAGGAGTCAGATGACAAATGAGAGAATCTCCATGCAGAATCTAGAAGCTTTGCTGATGGCCAATCGAGACAAAGAATATCAGTCTCAGATAGCGCTTCAAGAAAAGGAATCTGAAATTCAGCTTCTTAAAGAACACCTTTGTTTGGCAGAAAATAAAATGTGAGTTGGTTAACAATGTAATAACAAATTCATATTTCTTAAATTTTTGATACCTATAGGTTAGTAGAATTTTAAAGCTGGAATTTAGACAATTTAGCACCCATAATTTGCCATTAATTAAACTGAGGACCAGAAATTTTGTGACTTGCTTAAGATTTACTACTTTATTTCTGTTATATGTTTATCTAAATTTAAGTTTAACCATCTCTGTTGATTGTTTCCAACAGAGCTTTGGGTATAATAGAATGTCCGATCTAAAATATTGCCTTTAAGAAATATTATAACCAGATTAGAAAAAACATTAAGCCCTTCTGAAACCAGAAGAATTTTTCAATTTATGGGCCTGGCTGGTATTGCTACCTAGTCTTCCCGTTTGTCACGTAGTGTTTCCTTGTGCACCTGTACATATATCCTAGAAGAACTGAAGACTTCCCCCAGAGCACTGATTTTGGCTGTTTTTTTCCAGAATCCCTAGCACCATTAGCACCTTACTATAAGACCCCTGGCTGCAGGGTTGTATGGAAACGCCTGCCTGGATAGTGAATATTTTATTATTAAACTTGGTCACCTTTCACAAAAACTGGTAGGGACCCTTAGCCTCTGTTCTTATCTGTCCCATCTCTGTCACTTCTTTGTCCAACCTCTGCTCTGCCCTCCTGTCTGAGCATGGGACCTGGGGCAGGATAGGAATCATATTCTCGGGAATCAGTCTCTCATGGGAGCCCCTGACAAAGCAACGGCTGCAAAGCCAGGGCCAGCTTCCTTCAGAAACTGTTTTCAGGTTCTGGCAGCTGTGACTGAGTCGTTCTGTTCAGTCGCTGCAGCTGAGCTTTTGTGATTCTTCCAACCGCTTCTACAGGATCGCTTTCTCAAGCTAGTTGGTGGAAATCTGCCTTAGTGAAGTGTGCCAAAACTCCCTCCTTTAGGGGTGCATTTGTTTTAGACTGGCTAGGAAGTACTATCACTTAGAGCTGGTAAGCATGATGAGCTTTTGCGCTCATAGTCTCTCAAGTTTTAGATTTCAGCAGTCACTAACGCAGTCCTAAAAGCAGCAAAGAGGATAGAATGTTCTGTGCAAGCAGCATTCATCTCTGTCATTATCTTCTTTATGATAGTGCCTTATCACAGGGTGTTCAAGGCTTTGTTTGAGGCCATAGCCCTAAGGAAGATCCTGTTAGATTGAAGAGATTTTATGTTTTCAACAGTGTGTATATCAAATTTCATTATTAGTATATATAAAGCATTTGGTTGATTTTATATATATGTATCAAACAGACCGTATTAATTCTGGTACTAGTGATTTCCAGTGTGTTGATTATTTGCTCATCGTACTACTTTGCATATAATACCTCAAAATACTTTCATAAAAATGATTTGCAGGGGCCAGCCTGGTGGTGTAGTGGTTGGGTTCACAGGCTCCACTTTGGTGGCCCAGGGTTTGCAGTTTGGATCCCAGGCAGGGACCTACACACCGCTAATCAGGCCATGCTGTGGCGGCATCCCACATACAAAATAGAGGAAGATTGGCACAGATGTTAACTCAGTGACAATCTTCCTTAAGCAAAAAGAGGAAGATTGACAACAGATGTTAGCTCAGGGCCAATCTTCCTCACCAAAAAGGAAAAAAAAGAAAAGATTTGCAGTAAATAGATGATATAACCCCATCTAAACATAGGGAAACTAAGATAGAGAAAGTTTAACTAATTGAAAGGGACGAGGACAGCTTAGCCTTTTCAAGTAGGCTACTTTGCACATTTACTACATCCAAAATTGGCATATTTTCGATGTACTAATACATCTATCCATAAAAATCACAGTTTGGCTTAGGTCCAGCTGAGAAGTCATTGCCAGCATGGTTTGATGTATTCTGGGGGTCCTAGCCATGTTTTAAGTTTAATCAACTGTCACTCTTATGTTCTTTTACACAGGGCCATCCAGAGTAGAGACGTAGCTCAGTTCAGGAATGTCGTAACACAATTGGAAACTGATTTAGACATTACCAAAAGACAACTAGGAACGGAGCGCTTTGAAAGGTAAGTTTGTCTCTATGTAGTATTCCGCCTGGAAAGCATTGTTTCTTAGATAACAACAGATTTTGGTCATTTCATGATGGTTAGATTTTAAATTATGAATTGAACTACATAATGTCACTGGATATAAAGTTCAAAAGTCTCACTATTTTGCATTAGGGAGAGGGCTGTGCAAGAACTGCGCCGCCAGAATTACTCAAGTAATGCTTATCATTTGAGCTCTACGATGAAGCCAAATACAAAATGTCATTCACCAGAACGTGCTCACCGTCGATCTCCTGACCGGGGCCTCGATCGATCATTAGAAGAGTAAGTGTTTTAAAGATCCATTCCTTGGGGATCATATAGCAATATATACAGTGAATATTTGAGGGAGTAAGGAAACTCGGTAACTTCACAGTGCTATTTAAACATGATTACGTGGTTAGATATGTTGACATAAAAATAAAGTATTTTGATAATTAGTTTTATATAAATGTGCTAAAGTGAAAGATCTCTGTTTTATCTGTTTGCATAAATTATATTTTAAAAATCTGATTTTATTTCTACAACATAAATTTTTTTCATGTACTTTCATTAACAAAATATTCGTTAATTGTTATAGCACCATAAAATACACATACTCTAGGAAAATATCAAGTTAATTTTTCAGAAGAAAATATTTTATGTATTTTCACAAATGAAAATATCTATGTCACAAGTTTTGTAAAAACATTTTTATTTGCAAAAATAAAAATAAAATAATACAAAGAACATCTGTATACCTTTTACCCATACTCATTATTCTTAAAATTTTACCCCATTTTCTTTTTATATGTTTACAAGACAACACATGTGCTGTCTTGTGCACTCACACTCTTGCACATCCTCTCTCTTGCTAGATACAAACACACACACACACTTTTTAAAAAAATAACCAATACCTCCAGTTACAAACCATCCTCACAGGTTTCTTCCTTGCCTTCTTTTATTCTGTATTTGTATCTCTTCTACCATGAAAGCCCTGGCTCAACATCAACACATTTACACAACAGCATCAGCATCGTTACTCCTTTGCTCAATCCTAGAATGCATCTAAAATAGTTTCAAAATTTCTTCACATCTGTCACTACAATAAACAGACCAATTTTAAAAAGTTCAAAATCTGTTTGCAATTCTTCCTTCCTATCTCCATACACTACCTTGCCCAAGTCTTGAGGACGTATAGTCAAATACTGTGTTCATAAATTACTTGGATTAATTGGTTTTTTTCCTTTCACTGTAGTTATGGTATACATTTGAAATAACATTAAATTCATTTGTTTCAATATGCTTTCATTTTTTTCCCTTCATAGCTTTTTCCTTGATTTAATTTAATTTTTGGATATGTAAATTCATATGCTTTCAAAAGTCAAAACTCTGCAAAAAAGTAATACTCAGAGAAGTGTCATTCTGTCCTGTATGCCTTCCATCCCATGTCCCCGTACCCCCATCCCCTTCCTTTATGGTTTTATGGCAATGGTATCTAGATATATTTTTTTTCTTCTTTTTCCTTTCTTATGCAAAAGGTAGCATCCTGTATATACTTTTTTGCACTTTGCTTTTCTCACTTAATATCTTCTGGAAGTCAGTCCATATTGATTCATAGAGATTCTCCTCATTCCTTTTTACAGCTGCATAGTATTCCATTGTGTGATTGTACCGTAATTGTTCAACCAACCTTCTATACTTGGACATTAGATAGTTCGCAACAATTTGCAATTATAAATAAGGCTGTAATCAATAATCTTGTCCAAATGTATTTTCATATTGTTGTAGGTGTATCTTCAGGATAAATTCCTAGAAGTAGCATTTCTGACTCAAGGGGTAAATGCATGTGTATTTTGTTAGGGCCAAATTCTCCTCCACAGGGTTGTCTCATTTTGCATTCCCATTAGCTGTGTGAGAGTGCCTGTTTCCCTACAGCCTCACTAGCAGAGTGTACGCACTGTCAAGCTCTTGAATCTTTGCCAATATAGGGGGGAGAAACAGTATTTCAGTGTAGTTTTAATTTGCATTTCTCTTATTATGAGTGAAGTTGACTATCTTTTCATATGTTTAAGGGCTATTTTTATATCTGTTTTTCTGAATTATCTATTCATTTTTTTGCCCATTTTTCTAATGGGTTTTCATCTTTTTGTTAAAGCAGTTTTTTATAATTTTGGGAGATTATCCTCTCATCAGTGATATATGTTGCAAATATTTCCTTCCGTTTTGTCATTTTTCTTTTGATTTTACTTATACTATTTTTTCCATGTAAAAGTTTTTATTTTTATGTAGTCAAGTTTTTAAATATTTTTCTTTAATGCGTCTGGATTTCTGTTTATGGTTAGATAAATCTTTCCATATGTCCAGAAAATAGAGGAATTCACTGATATTTTCTTTTAGTACTTAGATTTTGACTTTTTACATTTAGATTTCTGATCTATTTGGAGTTGATTTTGTGTATGGTCTGAAGAATGGATCTAGTTTTATCTTTTTCTAAATCACCATCTAGTTGTCCCAAGATCATTTATTAGAGAGACTTTGTCCCAGTGATCCAAGTCTTTTTCTGGACTTTCTCCTTTATCCCATTTAGCGTATTTATGTGTCAGTCTCACACTATTTAAATTATAGAGGCTTTGTAATATTTTTAATTTTGCAGGGCTAGTCCAATGATCTGCTGGTAAACTGGTTTTCCAAAGAAGGGAATGGAGAAGCCCTGGTTTGTAGCACTTGACAATTTCTACAATGTAAATATTCCCTCTGGGGCCAGTTTCACGGCCAGTTTCAAGCTACCAGTGGTTTAACCACCAGCTCACAAAATTCCTGAATAGTTACAATCAGTTTGGAGCCAGCTCCAGCATATCTGGAAGCTGGAAGAACTCTTCTTTTTAAGTATTTACATATGTTTTCTTGTGAGTTTGTTTTTCCACTTGAACTTTAGGGTCAACTTGTCCAGCTCCGTTAAGAAAAGCCCGGTGGAATTTTTACTAGGGTCACATTAAATTTATAAATTAACTTGGGGAGAATTGACATCTTGATAATGTTGAGACATCCTAAATCAGAAGAAATGTCTTTCCAATTTCTTTCAGGAATGGCTTATAGTTTTCTCTATATAGGTTTTGAGCATTCCTTGTTAAATTTATTCTTAAATATTTTATCTTTTTCTTGCCATTATAAATGGGATTTTCCCCCATTCATTATATCTTCAAAAAAACGCTACTTTTGTGTGTTCATTTCTATCGTGTTACCTTGCTAAATTCTTTTATTATTTCATTAGGTTTTGTCATTGATTCTTTAGGGGTTTCCAGGTATACTATCATGTCATCTGCAAAATGAGATTATTTTATTTCTCCTTTTATTATTTTTATCTCTTGAATTGTGTTCTCTAGTTAATTGCATTAGCTAATATCTTCAGAATAATGATAAATTATTGGAGTAAATAAATAAATTTATTGGATAAAATAGTGGAGAAAGTGGGCATCTTTGATTTGACTCTGACCTTTAGTGGGAATGCTTCTAGGGTTTGCCCGTTAAGTAAGATGCCATCTTTAGGATTGAGGTGTACATGTTTTATGATATTAAGGAAATATCCACCCATTCCTATTTACTTAAGATTTTTTTTATTAGGAATGGGTATTTAATTTTGTCAAGGGCTTTTTCAGTATCTATGGAGATACAGTTTCTCTTTAGAACTATTAATATGTGAATTACATAAATAGATTTTCAAATATTGAACCATCTTTGAATTTCCAGTATGAACACTACTTGGTCATAATGTATTATTTTTTTAATGTTCTCTAATATTTTATTTATTTTACAGTTCATTCCCTTTTATTGTTGAGTATTATTCCACGATATGTATGTACCACAGTTTGTGAAAACTGAGTGAAAAAGATACATTGTATCTGTTTCCTTCACAGAAGCTGAGGAAAAAATGTCGAGTATTGCCAAAGTGACATTAGGATACATTTTTTGAACATGGTGAAATCGTTGAGTTAAAAATGTTAATCTGCATAATTTTTTTTCTCTCTCATAGGAATCTTTGCTATAGAGATTTCTGACGTGAAAAAGATTCTTCAAATCCTTGGGAAAGGTCAAAGTCACAAACTGATTTTTTTTTTTGCTATATGATTGCATTTATCTTTTGAATGCTTGACAATGTTAAATGTATTTATTAACTTTGTGCCTCTGAATCTCTGTTCTTATGTGCCATATCGCTGCAATCTGAGATGACTTATAGAAACAAAAATGCATATGGCTTTTTCTATCCATACAGTAATAGTGAGTGTAAAATCTGCTTACTTCACTATTGAACACTGTTATGTTAACTATCCGGAGTAAATAAAGAAGCTTATAAAAAGAGGGAAAAGTGTTTTTACAAAACTGATTTCCTTTCCTTTCTTGGTATCTCAAATAATTGGTTGGTTAATTTTTTTCTTTATGATTTGTGCTTTCATGGCTAGAGAAGTTGTGCCAAAATAGGCACAGTTTACTGACACTGGCCTGGGAACCAATATTCCATTTTGGAACCAACCTGACATAAATTCCAGGCAATAATCTGACTTCAAAGCAGCAGATAGTAGGAGTGTGTCAAGGTTTTTAAATCCATAGTATTGTATCACTAATTAACATACATTTTCTACAATTGTGTTTACCCCTACTATTTTTAGAAAGGTAGGTGATGCTGTATCTGTCAAGAATGTATGATTTTTAAAAATCTGTATTTTTAATAAGTTTTCTTTAAAACATTAAAGTACTGCAATCAACTTAATTGCCATTTTATTTATTCATTTTTTTGCCTGTGACAGCTGTCTATAATGTAGAGTAACAAGTTCGGTGATGTTTCCTTATTTCCTCTAAAACCTCCTAATTCTCTTACCTTTTCTGTCCATAGGTTATGATTTAATGTTGATATTAGAGCCTGAACACTGCTGTATTTTACTGATAGCAGCTATTTGTATTCTTGCCATTTTAATAAGAAAAAAGTCCTGTCACTAATAGTATTCAGATGACATAGACAATTTCTCATTTTATATAGTCATTATCCATTATAACTACAGTAAAGCAGGATAGTTCCCTGATTTACGTCTTGTTTAATCATTGGTATGCTGATATTTTACTATAAATTCATGCTATATATTCACTTTAGTTTGACTTTTAAAAACTTTAAGGTTTCTTTAGTTTAAGAGAGTCATTACAGATTGATTTAAAAAATGCAATAATTTAAAATAAGATGAAATTTTACAAACATTTTAGAAAATAATATACAAAGAAAGTTCTTGCTGATATTAAATAATATACTGAAAATATGCCAAATTAATCTTTGCTAGGTGTTGCAATGACCCAAGCACTAGGTCATCACAACTTTAATTTTAGTCTACCCACCTCCTAGAAGAGCTGGCAGGGAGCTATGTGTCACCTCTCATATGCACATAACATGTGTTTTATGTGGAGGGCAGTATGTGGGGAGAGGAGCATAAGAGAAATAGGAATTAAGTATGTTAGAAAATATTTCCGTCCTTGATTAAAAATATACTGTACTTGACTTGTGCCACTAAATTCAGGATATTTAAAAGGAAAATTATATGGTAAGTATAAAGGGGCCTACATTATCCACAGGTAGGGAAACCTCAACTGTATTCTATGTTAAAACTGAAAGAAGAAATTTTTTCTTATAGTAATATTTTAAGAGCATTTATTGTTTTAAATGAGATTCTAATCACTTGATGTAAATATATAATAGCCTAATGAAATGGTAGAGACTGCCTAATGCAATAAAATACACAGTGCAAAAATTATACCTAACATATTCTTTCTTTGATGACAAAGAAATACCCTGTAAAAGAGCTCTCAGCTTTGAAATGTCATGTTCAGTACAAATCCATTCCTGCTGAAGTAAGGGTGTTTTGAAAGAGGATTGTTAACCCTCTGCGTTAAATATCTCAGAGGCACTGTGTCTCAGTACATCTAAACTAAATTCAACCATGTCTCCTCTTTGCATTCTCTGCCCTTGTTTCCCACCAAAACATGTCACCAGTCATTATGTCAGATGCCTAAACCCTGAGCCCAGATGCCATCCCAAGTCACTCTCTTCCCTTCTCAATTCCACACATTCCATCAACCTAAGTGTCACTTCCTACTACACAATATTACTGAAAGAAATTAAGGGAGACTTAAATAAATGGAAAGACATCCCATGTTCATGGAATGGAAGGCTTAATATTGTTAAGATGGCAATATTCCCCCAAACCATCTTCACATTAAATACAGTCCTTATCAAAATCCCATTGGAGTTTATGCTTTCTGCAGAAATGGAAAAGCCAATCCTAAAATTTACGTGGAATTGCAAGGGACCCAGAATAGTCAGACAATCTTGAAACAGAAGAACAAAATTAGAGGATCCACATTTCTCAATTTCAAAACTTACTACAAAGCTGCAGTAATCAAAATTGTAGTACAGACATAAGGATAGACATATGGATCTATGGAATAGAATTGAAAGTCCAGAAATAAACCCATACTTCTATGGTCAATTGATTTTCGACAAGAATGCCCAGTCCCTTCAGTGGAGAAAGAACAGTCTCTTCAGCAAGTGGTGCTGCAATAACTGGATAGCCACATGCAAAAGAATGAAGTTGGACCCTTACCACACTCCACATACAAAAATCAACTGAAAATGAATCATATACCTAAATTTAAGTGCTAAAACTATGAAACTCTTTGAAGAAAACACAAAGGCAAATCTTCATGACCTTGAATTTTACATTGGTTTCTTAAATATGACTTAAGTGAAAAGCAACAACAAAAAGATAAAATGGACTTCATCAGAATTAAAAACTTTGTGCATCAAAGGACACTATCAAGAAAGTGAAAGACAACCCAAATAATGGGGGGAAATATTTGCAAGTCATATATCTGGTAGAGGTTTAGTATCCAGAATATATAAAGAATTTTTATAACCCAACAACAAAAAACAACTCAAGTAAAAACTGGGCAAAGGACTTGAATGGGCCTTTCTCCAAAGACAATATACAATGGCCAATAAACACATGAAAAGATACTCAATGTCATTAGTCATTAGGGAAATGGAAATCAAGACTACAATAACATACTACTTAACATGCACTAGGATGACTATAATAGAAAATATGGAAAATAAAAATATTGATGAGGATGTGGAGAAATTGGAACGTTCATACATTGCTGTTGGATATATAAAATAGTGCAGCCATTGTGGAAAACATTTTGGCAGTTCCTCAGTAAGTTGAACATGGAATCATCATATGACCCAGCAATTCAACTCCTAGGTATATACCAAAAATAATTGAAAATGTATTCAAACAAAAACTTGTACGTGAATGCCCATAGCAGCTCTAACTCACAATAGGCAAAAGCTGGGAACAACCCAAATATCCAACAACTGATGAATAAACAAAATGTAGTATATCCCTACAATGGAATATTACTCAGTCATGAATATGAATGAAGTACTGATATGTGATACAACATGGATAGCCCTTGAAAACATTGTGCTAAGTGAAAGTATCCAGACACAAACCCCACATGTTTTATGATTCCATTAATATGAAATATCCAGATAGGCAAATCCATAGAGACAGAATGTGGATTGGTGGTTGCCAGGAGGGAATGGGGAGGACTGCTTAGTGGGTATAGGATTTTCATTTACGGTGATGAATAAGTTCTGGAACTAGATAACGGTAATGGTTGTACAACATTGTAGATGTGCTTAATGCCACTGAATTGTACAACTTTAAATGGTCAAAATGGTAAATTTTATGTTATTTGTATTTTACCACAATAAAGTCACTTCCTCAAGGTTTCTTCGACTCCTCAAGGTCAGAGTCCCCTGTAAAATCACCCTATATTTCTCCTTTGAAGGACTTATCACAGTTGTAATTAATTATTTGTGTAATTATTTGTCTAATATTGGCTTCCCTTCTCTACTGTAAGATCCATCAGGGCAAAGGATCATATCTGTCTTCACCACTGTATCAAGAAACACACTGCTTGATACATTCTAGGTATTCCGGAAATACTTATGGAACAAAAAGGGATGAATTATCCCCAATTCCTGACAATTCTATCTCCTGAATATCTTTGAAGTGAATTCTCTTTTCTCTGTTCTCAGTTTAATCCAGACCATAGTTAACCTCTTAATCTAGAATAAGGCAACAGCTTCCTATTTGCTCTCTCTGCTTTCAGCCATACTTCCATCTAATCCATTCTCCACACTGTAATCAAAGAAGTAGTTTTAAAACACAAATATGATCATATCCCTGTCCACACATGTACCCTGTGAGCACCAAATTTACCATTAGACTAAAGTCCAAGCTCTAACATCATCTTCACAGACCTCTCTGATTTGGTTCTTCTTTTAAATCTCTTCAGCTTCATTCCTCACCCCTCCTACCTTACAATTATTCTGAATTGCTTTCGGTACCTTGAAAAATTTATTCTCTTATCTTTTTGCCTTTGCATATACTCTTTCCTCTGCCTGGATCACTCATTTTTTTCTCTCTCATTCCCCTTCCCAGCCTGGAAAATTCTTGTTTAGCTTAACGTTTTGTCCTCAGCACCTAGCACTGTGCCTGGAACATAGTATATGCTCAATAAATATTTGTTTAAAAAATGAAAGTCTTATTTCCTGTCTAGTTTCTATGTAGTCATCTATTAATTATTAATTTCACTTATCCTTTGTGCTCCATTGCATTTTATCGTATGGTCTTGTTTGTGTGTCATACCTGCTAGACTGTGAGCTTCATGAAGGCAGGGGGAATAGTCTGATTTATTTTTCATGGTACAGACCATGCCAGACTCATGGTGGCTTCCAGTTGATATATATTTATTGAAAGAGTTTAGAGTATAGGTAGTTAAGATCATAGGTTCTAGGGTCCCACTGCTTGACTTTACATCATGTCTCTACACTTAATACCTGTGTAGTTGGGCAAGTTAGCACTTAAGCTTTCTAAACTTTATTTTCCTCATCTGTAAAAGGTATATTTATAACAGTACCTAACTGAAAATAGTACCGTGTAGATTAATGAAATCTATAGGTTTGAGACTCAAGAGAGAAAACTTGGCTGGAGAAAGATTTGGTAGTCCTCAGCAGGTATAGGATAAGAGATGAAACAAGTGAAAAACAAGATATGGAAAATAAAAAGCAGTTCAGGAAGGGAAAGATTAACCATGGTTTACCAGATGGCTCAATTGTAAATAGTACTAAACATTGAATATAAATCTAAGCAAAATTCCAAAATTAATGAATGAGAGGATGAAGAAATGAGAAAGAAGCAATGTGTGATAAAGACCTGGGAAGAAAATAAAGCTAAATTCTCTTCTTTTGTTGTGGGAAGTCAATAAATAATGCCTAAAACTAAAAAATCAAGAAATAGTGATATGCTATTTAGAGAAGGGGATGCCAAAACTATCAGCTAAAAGAAGTAAAAATGTTTGCCTCTGGGAGGGGGAAATGCAGGGGTGGAATGAGGCTGGCTAGAGACTGTTGTTATCATAATAACCTTAGAGAACTATTTGAATCTTTTGTAATTTTGATTAAAATTAAAAGTAAAAATGCATAAATATTAAGTTTTTGTTTTGTTTTAAGAGAAAGAGAGAGAGGTCAGTAGCTAGAAAGCTTTTGAAGTCTTCTCTAATCCCATCAGCCCTAAGTTATTTTACCCTTCTCTAACCTCCCTTTAAAATGTTTACCTTTTTACGCATTTATCACATAATGCCTTGTATTACACCTATTGGTGTATGTTTTCATTTTCTAATAGACTTTGAATATTTTGAGATAAGGGAACATAGTTTTACCCATTTTTATCTTTATCTTCAGCCTTCCCCTACTCAAAAATAGGGCTTTGTACCTGACAGGTAGTCTTTAAATATATGTTGAATAGGTGAAAGTGTATTTAACTGGGTCCCCACTTCATGTATTTTTGCTTTGTTTCATCAGCTGTAATATGGGCACCCACTTTTTAGGTTTTCCATTTCTCAGTACGCTGAAAATGTGAGTAGGTGCTTAATAAATGGGAGGATGATTCACAGGGGCAGTATCAAGTTTCTAAATTTTGAACCAGATAACCAGATTTATCAGTATGCCAAAAGTACTTTTCCAAAACAACCTACATTGTTCTAATGTTCTAGAGAAATTAAGTGGAACATGTTTATACCTTTTATACCTTTACAGCACTCTATTTAACATATCCTTACTTATGTTCTTGCTCTTATTTGTACTCATCAGGGTCTGTTTTTCTGTGGTGTTTTTCTGGTACTGAGAATATACAGACTTTGTTCCTGTCCTTCAAAACATTTCCTTTGTGTCAAAACTCCAATTCTTTTCTCCCTCCCTCCCTCCCTTCCTTTTAATGGCTTTATTGAGATATAATTCACATACCATATAATTCACCTGTTTAAAGTATCTATATTCACAGAGTTGTGTATTCACAGAGTTGTGTAATCGTCACCACAATACAATTTTAGAACATTTTTGTTACCCAAAAAGAAACACCGTAACCATTAGCAATCACTCACCTCCATTCCTCTCCACACACTCAACCCCCTGCTCTAGGCAACCACTGATCATCTTTCTGTTTCTATGATTTGCCTATTCTGGACATTTCACATAAAAGGAACCATGCAATATGTGGTCTTTTGTGACTGGCTTCTTTCACATAACATAGTATTTTCAAGAGCTTTATATGTTATAGTAGGTATTGGTACTTCATTCATCATTACTGCCACATTATATTCCATTGTATGGATAGACTGCATCTTATTTATCCATTCATGAGTTGATGAACCTTTGGATTACTTCCACCTTTTGGCTATTATGAATAATACAGTAGACATTCATGTACAAGTCTTTGTGTGGACATATGTCTTCTGTCCTTGTAGGTATGTACCTAGGAGTGAATTTCCTGGGTCATATAGTAATATTTTTTAGGAACTGCCAACCTGTTTTCCAAGCTACTGTGCTATTTTACATCCCCATCAGCAATGTATGGCAGTCCCTATTTCTCCACATCCTCTGCAACATTTGTTATTATCTGTCTTTTTTTATAGCCACCATAGTGTGTGTGAAGTGGTATTGTATTTTTTTTTAAAGATTTTTTAAAAATTTTTTTCCTTTTTCTCCCCAAAGACCCCCAGTACACAGTTGTGTATTCTTCATTGTGGGTCCTTTTAGTTGTGGCATGTGGGACGCTGCCTCAGCATGGTTTGATGAGCAGTGCCAGGTCTGCGCCCAGGATTCAAACCAATGAAACACTGGGCTGCCTGCAGTGGAGCGCGCGAACTTAACCACTCGGCCACGGGGCCAGCCCCAGTGGTATTGTTTTGATTTGCATTTCCCTAGTGGCTACTGGTTTTGACTATCTTTTCATGTGCTTTATTTGCCATTTGTATAGGTTCTTTAGAGAAAGGCCTATTCAGATCCACTGCTCACTTATTAATTGGGTTATCTTTTTATTGTTGAATTGTAAATTTTCTTTATATATTCTGGATACTATGCCTTTATCAGATAGATGATTTGCAAGTTTTTCTCCCATTTTGTAGGTTGTCTTTTCACTTTCTTGATGATATCATTTATAGTACATAGTTTTTAATTAATAAGTTCCAGTTTCTGTATTGTTTCCTTTTGTTACTTGTACTTTTGGTGTTGCATCTAAGAAAGTGTTGCCTAACCCAAGGTCATGAATATTGATTCCTGTGTTTTCTGCTAAGTTTTGTAGCTTTAGCTCTTGTTTAAGTCTATGATCCAGTTTGAGTTATTTTTATGTACAGTATAAAGAAGGGGTTCAGATTCATTCTTTTGCACATGGATATCCAGTTGTCTGAGCATCATTTGTTGTAAAGACCATTCTTTCCCATCAAATTGCTGTGGCATCCTTGTTAAAAGTAGATCATAAACGTCAGGGTTTGTTTTTGGACTCTTAATTCTGTTCTGTTGGCCTACATGTCTCTCTTTATGCCAGTTCCACCCTGTCTTGATTACTGTAACTTTGTAGTAAATTTTGAAACTAGGAAGTGTGAATCCTCCAACTTTATTCTTCTTTTTCAAGATTGTTTTAGCTACTCTGAGTTGCTTGCATTTCTATATGAATGTTAGTATCGGCTTCTCAGCATCTACAAAAAAGGGCTGCTCATTTTGGTAGGAAGGGCACTGAAACTTTACATCAATTTGGGGAGTATTACCACCCTAACAATATTAACTCTTCTGACCTATGAATATGTGGGATGGGATACCTTTCCATTTATTTAGGTCTTCTTTAATTTCTTTTGACAATGTTTTGTAGTTTTTAGTGCACCTCTTTTGATAAATTTATTCCAGAATGTTTTATTCTTTTTGATGCTATTGCACAATTATTTCTTAACCTTATTTTCAGATTATTCATTGCTATTATATAAAATATAATTGATATTTTTATAGTAGTGTTAAATCCTGCAATCTTGCCAAGCTTTTGTTCTAATAGGTTTTTAGTGGACTCTAGAATTTTCTGGGCACAATATTATGTCATCTGCAAATAGAGATAGTTTTACTTCTTCCTTTCCAATATGGATGACTTTTATTTCTTTTTCTTGCCTATTTCTCTGGTTAGAATCTCCAGTAAAATGTTGAATAGAAATGGTGAGAGCGGATATCCTTGTCTTGTTCCTCATCTAAGGGGGAATGCATGCCATCTTTCACCATTAAATAATAAGGTTAGCTGTGGGGTTTGTCATAAATGCCCTTTATCGGATTGAGGAGGTTCCCTTTTATTCCTGTCTTGCTGACTTTTCTTTTCATGGAAGAGTGCTGGATTGTGTCAAATGATTTTTCTGCATCTATTAAGTTGCTTATGGGGCGTTTACGTTTTCTCTGTTAATATGGTATATTACAACAGTTTATTTTTGGATGTTAGACCAACCTTGCATTTCTGGAATAAATACATGTCCATTTGGTCATGATGTATAATCCTTTTAATAATCTTTTTTATAGGTTGCTGGATTTGGTTTGCCACTTTTTTATTGAAGATTTTTGCATCTATCTTCATAAAAATCACTAGTCTATAGTTTTATTTTATTGTGATGTCTTTGTCTAGTTTTGGTATCAAGGTAATGCTAATCTCCTCCAATTAGTTAGTTAGTGTTTCTTTCTCATTTGTTTTCTACATGCGTTTGTTAAGTATGGTGTTAATCCTTTAAATGTTTGGTAGAATTCACCAGTGAGACCGTCTTGGACTGGGTTTTCTTTGTGGGAAGTTCTTAAATTCAATCTTTTAAATTCAGTTTTTAAGTTCATTCAATGTTTTCACTTGTTGTAAGTCTTATCAGATTTTCTGTTTCTTCTTGAGTCAGGTTTGGAGGTTTGTGTCCTTCTAGGAATTTGTCCATTTCATCTAAGTTATCTAGTTTGTTGGCCTACAGATGTTTATAGTATTCCCCTATAATCCTTTTATTTTTTATAAGGGTGTTAGCAATGCCCTTTCTTATGTTCTTGATTTTAGAAGTATGAGTCTCTCTCTCTCTTTCTTTTGTAAGTCTGGCTAAAGTTATGACAATTTTGCAAGAGCCAACCTTTGGTTTTGTTGATTTTCTCAATTGTTATATTCTCTCTTTCATTCATTAGCTCTGTAATCTTTATTACTTCTTTCCTTTGCTTACTTGTTTGTTTTTTCTTTCTCTTTTAAGCTTTCTTAAAGTGAAATGTAAGGTTATTGATCTGAGATCTTTCTTCTTGTTTTTTTAATTAATTAACGTATTTATTTATTTTTGGTGAGGAAGATTCACCCTGAGCTAACATCCATTGCCAATCTTCCTCTTTTTTTGCTTGAGGGAGATTAGCCCTGAGCTAACATCTGTGCCAGAATTCCTCTACTTTGTGTGTGGGATGCCTCCACAGCATGGCTGATGAGTGGAGAAGGTCCGAACCTGGATCCAAACCTGTGAACCTGGGCTGCTGAAGCAGAGCACACAGAACTTTAACCACTCGGCCGTGGGACCAGCCCCTTTCTTCTTTTTAAATTTAAGGGTTTACAGCTATAAATTTCCCTCTAACCAAGGCCTTAACTGCATCTTGTAAATTTTGGTATGTTGTATTTTCTTTCTCATTCATCTCAAAACATTTTCTAATTTCCCTTGTGATTTCTTCTTTGACCCATTGGTTATTCAGGAATATCTTATTTGATTTCCACATATTTTTGAACTTCACAAATTTCTATTATTGATTTCTAATTTCTTTCCATTGTGGTTATAGAACATACTTTAATGATTTCAAACTTTATAAATATATTGAGACATTTTATGGACTCACATATGGTCTATCCTGGATAATCTTATATCAGCACTTGAGATGACTGTGTATTCTACTGTTTTGGGGTAGAGTGTTCTCTAGATGTCTGTTTTGTGGATTTGTAGTGTTGTTCAAATATTCTATTTCTTTGTGAATCTTCTGCCAGTTGTTCTATCCATTATTGAAAGTGGCATAGTGAAGTCTCCAACTATCATTGTTGAATTGCCTATTTCTAAGAATCCGTCAGTTTTTGCTTCATGTATTTTGGGACTCTGTTGTTAGCTACATATGCTTGTAACTCTTTTATCTTCCTAGTATATTGACTCATTTATAATTATAAAAATTCTTTCTTTACCTCTAGTAGCATTTTTTGTTTTAAAGTCTATTTTGTCTGATATTTTTATATAGTCATTCTAGCTGTGTTATTGTTCCTGTTTGCAATAGTATACATTTTCATTCCTTTTACTTTCAATTCATTGTATCTTTGAATCTAAAGTGTGTATTTTGTAGACAGCAGATAGTTGGATCCTTTTTTTCCACCTGGTCTATCACTGCCTTTTGATTGGTTTGATTAACATTCATATTTGATGTTATTATCAGTATGGTTAGATTTGCCTCTGCTGTTTAGCATTTTGTTTTCTGTATATCTCATGTCTTCTTTTCCCTCTGTTACTCCTTTAGTGTCTTCTTTTGCATTAAGTGAATATTTTCTAGGGTAAAATTTTACTTCATGTAGTAACCTCTTAAGTATATTTTTTAGTTATTTCCTTAGTGATTGTTCTACACATTACAATATATATCTTAACTTATTAGAAACTACTTCATATTTTTATTAACTTAATTCCAGTGATATATGAAAATGTTACTCCTATCTAGTTCTATTCCCTCCCTTTTTTGTGCTATTATTATTATATATTATGTTAAGTATAAGATATATATTTCAGTTCTTTTTATGTTACAAACCCAACCGTACATTGTTATAGGTTTTTCTTATAATTTCATGTGTTTTAAAGAAGCTCAGAGAAGAAGAGAGCACAAATATATTTATAGAGTTAAAAAATATATTAAGCTTCTTAGTTACCATTTTTGTTCTCTCCATTTCTTCCTGTGAATTCAAATTACCAACTGGTGTTATTTTCCTATTTCAATACAGTTCTGTTACCACAAACCTCCTTTGTGATGTTATTGTCAAATATATTAGATTTTCTGTATGTTATAGGCCCAATAGTACAAGTATATACATATTGTTTTATATAATTGCTTTTTAAAACTTATTCATTTATTTTTAATTGTGATAAAATACACATAACATAAAATTTACCATCTTTATTTTTAAGTGTATAGTTCAGTGGTATTAAATACATTCATATTGTTGTATAACCATCACCACCATCCATCTCCAGAACTCTTCTCATTTTCCAAAACTGAAATTCTGTACCTATTAAACAATAAGTCCCTGTTCCCCACTTCTCCTCGCCCCTGATGATCACCATTCAATTTTTTGTCACTATGAATTTGACTACTGTTAAGTACCTCATATAAGTGGAATCATACAATATTTGTCCTTTTGTGCCTGGCTTATTTCACTTAGCATAATGTCCTCAAAGTTCATCCATGTTGTAGCATGTCAGAATTTCCTTCCTTTTAAGGCTGAATAATATTCCATTGTATGGATATATCAAATTTTGTTTATCTGTTCATCCGTCAGTGGATATTTGCATTGTTTCCACCTTTTGGCTATTGGGAATAATGCTGCTATGAACATAGGTGTATAAATATCTCTTTGAGACCCTGCTTTCAATTCTTTGGGGTACATACACCAAAGTGAGATTGCCAGATTATATGATAGTCTACTTTTAATTTATCAAGGAACTGCCATACTGTTTTCTTTAGCAGCAGAAGCATTTTATATTCCCACCAATAATACAGAGGGTTCGCATTTCCCCACATCCTTACCAGCACTTGTTATTTTGGATTTGTTTGTTTGTTTTTTGATAGTAGCCATCCTAATGTGTATGAAGTGGTAATTCATTTTGGTTTTGATTTGCATTTCCCTAATGATTAGCGATGTTGAGCATCTTTTCATGTACTTATTGGCCATTTTATAGCTTCTTGGGGGAAATGTCTATTTAAGTCCTTTGCCCATTTTTTCATCAGGTTTTTTGTTTTTCATCATTGAGTTGTAGGAGTTCTTTATATATTCTGGGTATTAACTGCTTTTCAGATATAGGATTTGCAAATATTTTCTCTCATTCCTTGGGTGCTTTTCACTTCATTGATTGTTTTTTGATGCATATATAATTGCTTTTAATCAGTTAAGAGAAGAAAGCATAAGGAATATGCAATTATATTGTCTTTTATAATTATTAACATTATTTTTACTGGAACTCTTACTGTTTTGCATGTGGATTTGAATTACTGACTGATGTCACTTCCTTTTAGTCTAAAGAATTTCCTTTTGTGGTTTTTATAAAGCTAGTTTGTGGGGGCGGCCTGGTGGCACAGCAGTTAAGTTCGCACGTTCCGCTTCTCGGTGGCCCGGGGTTCACTGGTTTGGATCTCGAGTGCAGACATGGCACCCACTTGGCAAAAGCCATGCTGTGGTAGGCATCCCACATATAAAGTAGAGGAAGATGGGCAGGGATGTTAGCTCAGGGCTAGCCTTCCTCAGCAAAAAGACGAGGATTGACAGTAGTTAGCTCAGGGCTAATCTTCCTAAAAAAAAAAAAAGCTAGTTTGCCACCAACAGATTCTCTCAATTTTTAGTTAACTGTAATGTCTTTATTTCACTTTCATTTTTGAGAGATAGTTTTTCTCCATGGGGAAATCTTAGTTGAGAAGTTGTTTTTCCCAACACTTTGAATATGTCCTCCCACTGCCTTCTGGCCTCCATTACTTCTGATGAGAAGTTAGCTGTTAATTTTGTTGGGGTAGTACTGAGTGGTTTTTGTCTTACTGCTTTCAAAATTGTCTTTTTGTCTTTGGCTTCAGCATTTTGAGTGTGATGTGTCTGGGTATTGACATCTTTATATTTATCCTACTTGCAGTTTGTTGTGCTTGTTGGATGTGTAAGTTAATGTTTTACATCAAATTTGTGACTTTTCAACCATTATTTCTTCAAATATATTTTCTGTTTCTTCTTTCTCTCCTGTTCTCTGGTACTCCCAGTTTGTTGCAGAGTTTAATAGTGTTCCACATTTCTCTGATGCTCTGTTTATTTTTCTTCATTCTTTTTTCTCTCTACTCTTCAAACTGCATGCTCCTTATTGATCTGTCTTTATGTTTGCTTATCCTTTCTTCTGCCAGCTCAAATCTACTGTTGAGCCTCTCTAGTGATTTTTTATTATGGCTATTGTACTTTTCAACACTAAAATTTCCAGTTTGTTCTTTTTTTATAATTTGAATCTATTGTTGATATTCTTTATTTGATGAGACATTGTCATCATACCTTCTTTTAATTCTTTTTTTTTTTTTGAGGAAGACTAGCCCTGAGCTAACATCTGCCGCCATTACTCCTCTTTTTTGCTGAGGAAGACTGGCCCTGAGCTAACATCGGTGCCCATCTTCCTCTACTTCATATATGGGACACCTGCCACAGCATAGCCTGACAAGTGGCGAGTACATCTGCACCCAGGATCTGAACCAGCAAACCCTGGGCTGCCGAAGTGGAATGTGAGAACTTAATTGCTGCGCTACTGGGCTGGGCCCCTTTTAACTCTTTAAGCATGATTTTTTTTAACATATTTATGATAGCTGCTTTGAAGTCTTTGCTAACTCCAACATCTGGGGACCCTCAAAAACAGTTCTATTGTCTGCTTTTTTCTCTATATATGAGTCAACCTCCTCACATCATTTTGGAAGTTCTGCCCTAGTTGTTTTTTACTGGATCTTAAAAGTCACCACTTTTTAGGATTTAAGTTGGATAAACTTTCAAAGTATTTCAAAGTCGATTTTTCTTCTTTCAAAAAAATGATTTTTTTGCATCTACAGGTAAAAATGAAAGAATGAGATGATGGTGAGTATAGGCTGTTGATGAGCAGTGGAAAGGATCAGGCCTTAGAAAAGTATATGCACTTGATGGCTACAAAAAGAAAAGAATCCAAATTCATGGATAGTAGGAGTTCCTTTCTTTGTACTGTGGTTGGAGAACTCATTTTTGTTACTTTCAATTGAGGTGGGCAGAGAGATGTGGCATGGGGAGTCAAACAAGGGGCCAATGAAGCTGAGTAGAGCAGTTCTAGAGGCCCCTGATGCAGGGGGAAGCTCTCCTTATGAGAAAGGCGAGCTTTTCAGCTGGGAAACATGCTCCTGGTGTGCTTTCTGAGCCCCTTCCCTTTCTTTGACTCCATGATTTAATATTGGGGAAAAGCCCACATGCCTTTTTTAAATTAAAGTATAACTGACCTACTGCATTATATTAGTTTCTGATATACAACATAGTGATTCAATATTTGTATACATTGTAAAATGATCATCACATTAGTGATGTTAATAGTTAACATTCGTCACCATACATAGCTACAATTTTTTTTCTTATGATGGGAATTTTTAAGATTTAGCATCTTAGCAACTTTCAAATATGTAGTATAGTATTATTAACTGTAGTCACCATGCTATACATTACATCTCTATGACTTATTTATTTCATAACTAGAAGTTTGTACCTTTTGACTCCCTTTGCCCATTTCTCCTACCCACCACTCCCTGCCTCTGGCAACCACCAATCTGTTCTTTGTTTCTATGAGCTTGGTGTTTTTTTGTTTTGTTTTATTTTTTTTTAGATTCCACATATAAGTGAGATCATATGGTATTTGTATTTCTCTGTCTGACTTATTTCACTTAGCATAATGCCTTCAGGATCCATCAATGTTGTTGCAGATTGCAAGATTTCATTCTTTTTTATGGCTGAATAATATTCCATTGTAAATATATACCTCATTTCTTTATCCATTCATCCATCAATGGACACTTAGGTTGTTCCTGTATCTTGGCTGTTGTAAATATTCTGCAACGAACATGGGAGTGCAGATATCTAGAGTTAGTGTTTTCATTTTCTTCAGATAAATATCCAGAAGTGGAATTGCTATATCATATGGTGGTTCTATTTTAATTTTTTGAGGAACTCCATACTGTTTTCCATAGTGGCTGAACCAATTTACATTCCCGCCAACAGTACACGAGTGTTCCCACTTCTCCACATCCTTGCCAACACTTGTTATTTCTTGTCTTTTGTATAATAGCCATTCTAATAGGTATGAGGCGATATCTCATTGTGGGGTTTTTTGTGTGTGTGAGGAAGATTGGCCCTGAGCTAACATCCATTGCTAATCTTCCTCTTTTTGCTTGAGGAAGATTGTCGCTGAGCTAACATCTGTGCCAGTCTTCCTCTATTTTGTATGTGGGATGCTGCCACAGCATGGGTTAATGAGCGGTGTGTAGGTCTGTGCCCAGGATCCAAACCCACAAACCCCAGGCCTCCAAAGCAGAGCGCACACACATAACCACTATGCCACCAGGCCGGCCCCTCATTGTGGTTTGATTTGCATTTCCCTAATGATTAGTGATGTTGAGCATCTTTTCTCAATTTGAGCATCTTTCCTCTCTGTACCTGCTGCCCATCTGTATGTCTTCTTTGGAAAAATGCCTATTCAAATCCTCTGCCCACTTTGTTTTATTGGATTATTTGCTTTTTCACTATTTAGTTGTATGAGTCCTTTATATATTTTGGATATTAACCCCTTACCAGATATATGATTGCAGATATTTTCTTCCGTTCATGAAGTTGCCTTTTCATTTTGTTAATTGTTCCATTTGCTATGCAGAAGCTTTTTGTGTTTTAAATTTCTTGTTGCTGTACTTACAGGAAATTTTGCATCTTATACTTACGCATTTAATAAAGTGAAGACCAAATCTCATAAAGCTTCACCAAACAAGAAAAGATAAAATATACAGATATCCTACTTTTGTCACTCAAGAAGTGAAGACTTATCATTTTATGTTTATTTTCCTTTCGGAGGTAATGTAAATTATATGGATGGTAACACTGAGCTGGTATCTATATAGGCAAGACAAGTATGGTGTCCTATTTTAAAGATTGAAGGAAAAAATCCCTCTTTTGCTTGCTACCTACTTATATGTGTTTTACTGAGCTGGATTTAAACCAGTTTTATCTAGGAAACAGACATTATGGTAGTTATTCATGCATTTACATCATCTCTTAGGCTCCAGCATCTGATATAATAGAGATACCATTTTGCGATATTCTGAAATAGAAGACTTTAGACTTCTCAATGTCATAGAAATTTCTTCTTCTCTCAGTTTTCTTGACAGGCTGTGGAATCTCAGGGATTACTATTAAAGAGCCAGTTTTTTAAATGATGTTTCTATCGAAGTCAAGGCAATTGAAAGTAAGTTTAGCTCAAGGGCAGGTAATTAACTCCGTCTCTGCATGTCTATACTTGAGCGTAACGGCCTCTGGACAAATAGGTCTATGGTTTGGCTTACTTCTGATGAGAGTCATGGAGAGAACCAGGAACATGGCTCATGGGCATCTTGTTTCTGACTTTATTTTCAAAGGAAAATGTTTGGTTTTCTTTTAAGTGTAATTGACATAACATTATATTAGTTTCAGGTGTACAACATAACAATTCAATATTATTGCAAAGGAAAGTGTTATCTGTAGTTAAGTATAAGCTTAAGTTGGTATTTACTTTTATATAGTTCTTCCTATTTTTTTTTCACTGGACTGTTGCAACATTTTTCACCAATTCAGCCTCAAGCACCAATGACTTTCAATAATAGATTTTCAATAAATATTTGTTGAATGGATACATGAGTGAAACTTGTTTTTTACATTCATGAGGGTGAAAGGTTTGCCTCAGTACTTTTCTGTAACTCCAAGAACTCCCTGAAATTGCACTCCAGTGTAGCCAGTCTTAACATGTTTCCCATACATCTCCCCAGTGACTGCTACAGTACATGCTTATTCATTGGCAATATTGTCTCTGCTCTCCTGAAGGATTCTCTTCAATTGCATTTACATTTTTGAAACATGGCCCACTTCTGTCTACCTTCTAAAAATTTTTAACAAACAAACCTAGCTTTAATAAGTCTATTTAATGATTTGTATAATCATTTCTTCAGAAGAAAGCAAACAGCGCGGGTCCTTGCAAAAGCAAGTTAAAGGCAGATCTGAAGAAGATGGGCGCAGGCAGGAAACAACTCAAGAACTCTTCCTTAGAAGCCTAGAGCTGTAAAAGTCAATGATCAAGTTAACCCATGATGAAACAAGTCCGTTTGACCATTTTCAGGACTTCTTTTTGGAAAAAGACAGTTACTCTTGGGTTTTGTAGGCCTTAATACAAGGACTTGATTACCTCTGTTAGAGGAAAGCCACATTGAATGCCTTTAAAAAAAATACCGCTTAGTAACAATTACAGACTGGTGAAAACTCTTTACAACAGGTAATTGAATGTTCTGGCTTTATGTATAGACCCGTGTAAATGTATATTTATATATTATAAATGCAGAACTTTCAATTTACTATTGAAAAAGTTTCCATGTTTAAAAAATTCTAAGCTGTATTTGTGATGAGGACTTTACAGTTGCTCTAGAAAAAAGAAAAAATACTTTTTCTTCCAATTCTCTACCTTGATTGAATTATGGCTATTGCTCTTACTGGTCTGTATTTGTCTAATGCAGCCCCCATTGTAACATCTTTCAAATTCCTCTGCTTATCTACAAACCTCAGTTATTCGTCAAGTTTGAATTGTTCAGAGACAAGGATTTTCAGCAAGTAGATCAAAAGATAAATGATTTCAGGTTCTCACCAAACTCCCCTCTGGCAGCAAGTTAGCCTTCAGAGGTTTTGAAATAAACACCTTCACTGGAGCAAGTGGGTAATTCATACATGAAGCAATAGAGTATTGTCTCCCTTGACGGCAATGAATGGCAGATTTATACAGGTTAATTCTTGATGAGAAAGAATGAATAGGAATTGTCTATTTGAGAAGTTTCCACAGATCGTCAAAACCAGACAGGGGAGACTGTTGTTCCTCTGGGTGCTTCTCTGTACTATTCTCTTTGTGTACTGTTGCTCATTGTTTTGGAGCTCTCTAGGATAAAATAAAGCAGACATCTCTGGATTCTACAATGGGAATTCGGAGTTTTTCTTTTTCTGGCAAACAATGTCTTGTTGCCATGATATCATAGAATCATAGACCTGACATCTGAGATGCCAGATACATTGAGAAAGGCTAGAAAAAGTCACCTACAAAGAAGAGGGAAGAAGTATTTGATCCCGATTTTCTGTATTTTATTATTAGAAAAATATAATAAATAATAATACAATCTTAGAAATACTTCATAGAATGCATTTTTAATTGTGAAGTATTATAACCATACAGAAAAGTACACAATACAAATGTTTAGTGAACTCAGTGAATTAGCACGAATAGCCATAAATCCACTCCCTGGGTCAAGATATGAAGCACATCAAGTATTTCACAGTTACCCTGGCACTCCCTCTCAATCAGTATTCCTGTCTCCCCCAAATAACCAGGGGCCTGATTTTTAAGGCTTGTAATTTAGTTTGCCTACTTGGAGACTTTTATAAATGGAATCATAGTGTTTGTATTCTTATTTCCTTTTACTCAATATTTTGCTTTTGAAATTTACCCATGTTGCTAAATGTAGCTATAGTTTATTTGTTCATTTTCATTGTTGTGTATTATTGCATTGCACAAACATGACACAATTCATTTATTCATTCTTCTGGTAATGGACGTTTGGGGTGTTTCCAGATTTGGGCTCTTAAGGATGATACTGCTATGAACATTTATGTGCATTTTTCTTGGTGCACGTGATACGTCTAGAAGTGGAATTACTGGGTTAAAGAGTATGCATACATTCACCTTAGTAAATAATATCAAACTGTTTTCCAAAGTAATTGCACTAATTTACACACCCACCAGCAGTCTAAGGGAGTTCACAATGCTCCACAAGCTTGGTACTGGGTTGTCAGTCTTTTTATTTTTTGCCGTAGCGGTGGGTATAAAATGGTGTCTCACTGTGGCTGTGATTTCTGTTTCCCTAATGACTTAATGTGGCTGAATACCTCTTTAGAGGCTTATTTCCCAGTTGGTATATATGTGTTTGTGAAGTTCCCATTCAAGTCGTTTACCTAGTTTTCTGTTTACTAATTTATACTTCTTTATATATTCTGGATGCAAGCCCAATAACCTTCCACTGAGGCTTAAAATTCACTCATATACACTCATTTAATGGTGTGTTTAAATAAACAAGTTCTTAATTTTAATAATGTCCAATTTGTCAATAATTTCCTTTATGAATATGCCTTTTTTCTGTCCTATTTAAGAAATTTTTCCTTAACTTAAGGTCATAATGATGTCTGATATTATCTTCTATAAACTTTTTTGTTTTTCTTGTTGGTTTTAGAACTACAGTCCATCTGGAATTGATTTTTGTGTATTGTTGAGGTAGGTGTTGAGACTTTTTTAAAATTCCATATAGATTTCCAATTAACTCAGCACCATTTGTTGAAAAGACTATCTTTTCCCCACTGGTATGCATGACTACCCAGTCCTATCAAGTGTCCGAATACGTGTGGCTTTGCTTTTGGGCTCTCTTTCCTATTCTGTTGGTCTATTTTTCTATCTGACAAATACCTGTTTGTTTTAATTACTGTAGCTTTACAGTGAAATCTTGTTCTCCACTAGAGCAGGTCCTTTCATGTTATAATTCGTCTTCATAAAGTATCTTGGAGCCAGGCCTGATGGCCTAGTGGTTAAAGATCTGCGCTCTCTGCTTTGGAGGCCTGGGTTCGCTTCCTGGTCAGAGAACCACACCGCCTGGCTGTCAGTTGCCATACTGTGGCAGCAACTCGCATAGAAGAACTTACAAGTAGGATATACAGCCATGTAGTGGGGCTCTGGAGAGAAGAAGCAGAAAAAGGAAAGATTGGCAACAGATTTGTTAGCTCAGGGCGAATCCTTCCCTGCAAAATAAACCCCAAAAGACAAAAACCCTTACATTAAAAAAACGGTATCTTCGCTATTTTTGCTTTTGCATTCCCATATAATTTAAAAATCATTTAGTGAAATTCCGTGTAAAATCTGTTATGATTTGTAATGTACTATATCAAATTATCGATACATTTAGGGCAAATTGACATCTTTATAATATTGAGTCTTCTAGTACGTAAACACATTCTTCTATTTATTTGATCTTTCTCAGTAATATTTCATAGTTTTCTGTGTAAAGATATTAATCCACAATGTTTTAGATGCTTGTTACTAGGTAGTTGAAATTTTTCGATGCTTCTATAAGTGGGTATGTTTCATTTTAAGTTTTTTATTTTTTGATTCTTGCTGACATATAAAACTCACTTGAATTTTGTATTTTGACCTTGTACTATATTCAGCAACCTTGCTAAAAGTCAATTACTCAATCTAGTAATTTAGTGGTAAATTCTTTTGGATTTTCTACATATTCATCTGTGCAAAATAACATTTTTATTCTGTCACAATTCTTATACTTTTAATTTTTTCTTGATGTAGTACACTGCCTAGGACCGCCCATATGAAGCTGAATAGCGGTGATGATAATGCACATTCTTGTCTTCTTTGTCATTACAGAGGGAAAGTTTTCAACATTTCACCATAAAGTATGATACTTGCTATAGGTTAGTGTTTTTTTCTAAAGATACTATTTATTGGATTAACAAAGTTAACTTCACTTTCTAATTAAGAGATTTAATCCTGAATAAATGTTGAAATTTAGCAAATGTTTTTCTGCATCTATTTTGATGATCATATTATTTTCTTCTTTATTGTGTTGATGTAGTTAGTTTATGTTGATTGATTTTCAAATATTAGTTTAACTTTGTACTCCTGGAATAAAGTCAACTTGATTTTTACATGTTAACCTTTTTGTGTATATTGCTAAATTTGATTTGTTAGTATTTTGTTTGATATTTTTGCTCTTTAATGAGATTGAGTTGTGTAAATTTTCATTCGCATAATGGCCTTATCAGGTTTTGGCATTAAGATTAAGCCAGCCTCAAAAAATGAATTGGGAACAATCTGTTTTCTGGAAGAGTATTATAAGAGTAGAACGATTACTTCCTTAAATGTTTAGTAGCATTACATTGGTGAAGCCATCTGGACCTGTAGTTTTCATTGTGGGAAGGTTTTCAATTGCAAATTTATTTTCTTTAGTAATAATAAGACTATTCAGATATAATCCTTCTTAAGTCAGTTTTAGTATTTTTATTTTTTTGAAGGAATTTGTCTATTTAATTTAAACTTAAAATTTTAGACATAATGTTATTCATAAAATCCTGCAATTATCTCTTTAATGTGGCAGGATCTGTAGTGATGTCCCCCTTTTCATTCCTGATATTGATTATTTTTGCCTTTTTTTTTTTCAGTGAGTCTCACCAGGAATATGTCGATTTTATTTGTCTTTTCAATGAACCAATTTCTGGCTTTTTTGATCCTTTCTACTGTGTTTTTTGTTCTATGTCACTAATTTCTTCTCTTTTTTCCTATTCTTTTTCAGAATAATTTGCTGTTATTTTGCCTAAATTCTTGAGAATGGGAGTTTAAATCATATTTTCAGTCTTCTTTTCTAATGTATGTGTTTTGAACAGATAATACATTTTCCACTAAGGCAAGGTATTTAGGTACATCTCACAAGTTTTAATATGTCATATTTTCATTAATGACTGGTTAAAAATATTTTCTAATTTCCATTGTGATTCCTCTTTGACCCATGGGTTATTTTAAAATTGTATTTCTTAGTTACCAAACATCTAGGGATTTTTTATTATACCCATTCCTGTGCATGTGTAGTGGCTTTAATTCACATTTCCCTAATTAGTAATGATGTCAGGCATCTTTTGATCTATTTATTAGCCATTCATATTTCTTTGGAGAAATGTCTGTTCAAATATTTTGCCCACTTTTTTAATGGGGTTATTTTTTTAATTTATTGAGTTGTAAGATTTCTTTATATATTCTACATACAAGTCCCTTATCAAATATATAATTTGCAAATATTTTGATTGTCTTTTTACTTTCTTTTTCTTTTGTTTCCCCCTTTAAATTAATTCATTGGTGTTCTATTGCCAGTTTGCTGAACGAGGGTTCTGGCGACATCTATGATATGCTATGAAATTCTTATATGAAGAGGCAATTTGGAGGCTAAAAGCACTGGTCTAGCTGCTTAGCTGCCAACACTTCCAGAAAATTCCTTTATGCTATATTTATATAAACTTTTGTATCCAGGAACTAAAGGAGCAAAGTAAAGAAACATATTTCTTATATTGCTAATTATGTCATACTTTATATGCATTCATACAGATCTCCTTTAAGATATCTGCTACAATGATTTCTGTAGTATATGGTACAAAGAATAAAACGTATTTTAAAAGAAGCCCAAGGTTGTAACATTGATCACTCTTTTTACTTTCTTTTTTTTTTTTTTTAAGATTGGCGCCTGAGATAACAGCTGTTGCCAATCTTCCTTTTTTTTTTTTCCTCCCCAAATCCCCCAGTACATAGTTGTATATTTTAGTTGTGGGTCCTTCTAGTTGTGGCATGTGGGACACTGCCTCAACATGGCCTAATGAGCAGCGCCATGTCCGCACCCAGGAACTGAACCCTGGGCCGCCAAAGCGGAGCACATGAACTTAACCATTTGGCCACGGGGCCAGCCCCCTCTTTTTACTTTCTTGATGGTGTACTTTGAAACACAAAAGTTTATGATTTTGATGAATTCTAACTCATCTTCTTTTTTATCACTTATGCTTTCAGGTGTCATATATAAGATATCAATGCCTAACTCAAGGTCACAAAGAATTACTCCTCTGTTTTCTTCTAAGAGGTTTATAGTTTTAGCTCTTACATTTATGTCTATGATGCACTGTGAGTTAATTTTTGTGTATGATGTAAGGAAAAGATGTAAATTCATTCTTTGGCATGTGAATATATAGTTGTTTCAGCAACATTTATTGAAAAGAGTATTCTTTCCCCATTGAATCATCTTAGCATTATTGTCAAAAATCAGTTAGCTGTAAATGTGAGAGTTTGTTTCTGTGTTATCAATTCTACTCCCTTAATATACATGTCTGTCCTGTGCCAGTACCACAGTATCTTGATTTCTGTAACTTCACAGTAACTTTTGAAACTGGGAAATGTGAGTCCTCCATCTTTGTTCTTTTTCAAGACTGCTTTGGCCACTGTGGGTATTTCCATATGAATTTTAGAATCAGCTTGTCAGTTGCTGCAAAAAAAACAAAGTGAGCTGGGTTTCTGATCGGCATTGCATTAAATCTATAAATCAATTTGGGAAGTATTGCCATATTAACAATATTAGTTCTTCTGATCTGTGATCCTGGGATATCTTTCTTAGGTCTTCTTTAATTTCCTTCAACAGTGTTTTGCAGTTTTCAGTGTACCAGTCTTATGTTTCTTTTGTTAAATTTATTTCTATGTATTTTATTATTTTTAATGCTACTGTAAATGGGATTGTTTTCCTTTTTTTTTAAAGATTGGCACCTGAGCTAACAACTGATGCCAATTTTTTTTTCTGCTTTTTCTCCCTGAATCCCCCCAGTACATAGTTGCATATTTTAGTTGTTGGTCCTTCTAATTGTGGCATGTGGGACTCTGCCTCAGCATGGCCCGATGAGCAGTACCATGTCTGCACCCAGGATCCAACCCGGTGAAACCCTGGGCCGCCGAAGCGGAGCACGTGAACTTAACCACTCGGCCATGGGGCCAGCCCCAGACTGTTTTCTAAATATCATTTCAGATCGTTTATTGCTGATGTACAGAAATATAATTGATTTTTGTATATTGATCTTGTATACTTCAGTCTTTCCCGAACTTGTTTATTAGTTCCAATAGTTTTTAGTGAATTCCTCAGGATTTTCTATCTACATGATCCTGTCATTTGCAAATAGAAATGGTTTTACTCTCACTTTCAAATGTGGATGTCTTTTATTTCTTTTACTTGCCAATTGCCCTAGCTAGTACTTTCACTACACTGTTGAATAGAAATGGCAAGAATAGATATTTTTGTTCTGTTCCTGATCTTAGGAGGAAAGCATTTAGCCTTTCATCAATTAGTATGATGTTAGCTGTTGCTTTGTAATGGATGCCCTTTATCAGGTTGAGGAAGTTCCCTTCCATTCCTAGTTTGTTGAGTGTTTTTATCATGAAAAAGTGTTGGATTTTGTCAAATGCTTTTTTTCATCTATTGAGATGCTCATGTGATATTTTGTCCTTTGTTCTGTTAATATGGTTCATTGCAATTATGGATTTTCATGTTAAACCAACCTTGCATTTCTGGATAAATACCACTTATTCATGGTGTCTAATCCTTTTTAATATGTTGCTGGGTTAATTTTACTAGTATTTCAGTGAGAATTCTTCCATTCTCGTTCATAAGGGATATTACTAACTTCATAAGATATTACTAATCTCATACAGTTGAGATGCATCTCTTTAAGAATTTTTCCTTTCATTAGGCATTTAGTTTGTTGGCATATAGTTGTTCATAATATTCCCCTATAATCCTTTTATTTCTGTAATGTTGATCGTGATGCCCCCTTTTTCATTCCTGATTTTAATTATTTCAATCTTCCTTACTTTTTTCTTGATCAGTGGAGTTGAAGGTTTGATCTTTTCAAAGAATCAACTTTTTGTTTATAATTTTCATCAAATTTAGAAATTTTACAGCCATTGTTCCTTCAAATATTGTTTCTTTCTTTTCTTCTCTCTACTCTCCATCTGGAACTCTAATAACATGTATGTTAGAACATTTGGTATGGTCCTACAGGTCACTAAGCTCTGTTCAGTTTTATTTTCAGTCTAATTTCTCTGTGCTTTATTTTATGTGTGTGTGTGTGAGGAAGATTGGCCCTAAGCTAACATATGTTGCCAATCCTCCTCTTTTTGTTTGAGGAAGATTGTCACTGAACTAACATCTGTGCCAATCTTCTTCTGCTTTTATGTGGGATGCTGTCACAGTGTAGCTTGGTGAGTGGTGTGAGGTCTATGCCCAGGATCTGAACCCACGAACCCTGGGCCACCAAAGCGGAGCACACAAACTTAACCACTATGCCACTGGGCAAGCCCCTCTCTGTGCTTTATTTTAGATAAATTCTTTATGTATACCTTCAAATTCACTCATTTTTTTTCTCCACAATGTTTAATCTGCTGTTAAGTCCATCCAGTGAATTTTTAATTTCAGATATTGTATTTTTCACCTCCAGAAGTTCCATATACACACACTCCAACACCCACAATGGACAAATGAACAGAGGGGATAGATAGAAAACAAATAACAAGATGGTAGGTCAATCTCTCATCTAATAAGAAGGAATGAAAGCTAGCCTGTTAGTCTGCTGCCAGGACTATTAAATGTCTGATTTTGAAATAAAATACATTCTAAATGGTTCAATCTTCGTGTTTTGCTGTTAGGAAAATTAAAGTTCAGGAAGTTTTTGAAACTTGCCTACAGATAGACAACTACCTCAGGGCTGAGCCAAGTCCAGGACCAGGGCTCTTTTCATTAATAGTAACACCACTTACATTTAGTTTGCCCTTCACAAATTTGGGTAGCACCTCCTCATGCTCCTTAACCTTGTTTATTATGCTGTACCACTTGTCCTGTGGAGATGACATTTCCTCCTATTTTTCTTTGTGGGAGAATCTTGGGAGATTTTTGAATACTTGTTTCTCAGAACCTCTGTGTTTCTGCAGTTGATTCTATACCAACCTTAAGTGAAAAAAATTATAGGAAGAAAACCATAGCATATCTCCCTATCTTGTCCTACTGTAGGCCACACATTGGTAGTCACAAGAGTAATGGTCTTGTTTGAGAACTGCTATCTGCCTTTGTCACTTCAATACTAAAGGGATCAGAAGTTGTTTTATACTTTCAAAGAGGCCTGGGATTGTTGATAGTTTACTCTTCAGTGAGTCTCATTTTGAGAAGGAATGGCAAGGTTGGGTAGCAATTCTGCGTGTAAGTTTTTGCAGTGAGTCCTTCAGTGTATGAAGGGTAAAACCAATTCATTTTGCTCCCAAGATTATTTCCTACTTATTAGGAATTTTTTTTGGTAAGGTTATTTCTTGAGGTACATATTTGTAGATATCATAAAAGATAAGGGAGATCGTGTAAGGAAGGAAATCAAACAAAATACCCAAAACAACTCATTAGATATTAAAATTAAAACTTAGGGATGGGATGGGAAATGATAGGTTCTTTTCATCCAGCTGTTACATACAGTGCAACTGTCTTCAAAAATGGGAATGGAAAAAGTAAGACACCAATTCAATTTCAGAACTAAGCTGTGGTCTTGGATTTACAGCTTTTAAAGTCTTTAAAAATTGGTTGGTTATCAAATACATCTTCCTGAATAGGCCAAGGAGGATAAGTCTAATTTAGTTGTGTGGTGTTTTTTTTTGTTTTGTGTTGTTTTGTTTTGGCGAGGATGATTGGCCCTGAGCTAACATCTGTTGCCAATCTTCCTCTTTTTGCTTGAGGAAGACTGTTGCTGAGCTGACATCTGTGCCAGTCTTCCTTTATTTTGTATGTGGGATGCCACCAAAGCATGGCTTGATGAGTGGTACAAGTCCATGCCCGGGATCCAAACCTGCAAACCCTGGGCTGCTGAAGCAGAGCACATGAACTTAACCACTATGCCATGGGGCCAGCCCCTGATTTAGTTTTAGTTCATTAAGCTGCTCTCTGGCCAGAAGTTCATGGAGAGACACACTGTTGTGGGAGTTACATCCAGTATTTTCTAGTCCAGTTCTAACATTTGAGCCCACTGGGTGGAGAAGACCACCAGAGTTGCTTGTTTGGGGTCTGCCTGTTGATCACATAGGTTCCCAGATCACCAGTTTAAACACTAGGTGAACATATGGTTAAAACACCACTCCCAAATGAGACATGGTCTTCAAACATGTAGAGTTTGTCTGCAGGGTCTTTACAGAACTCTACTAAAAACCCCAACATCTCCTCTGCCAGTGCTTCACAGGAGTCCCATCAACAGAGATTGACCCCAAACCTGAAATTCAGCACATGGACATTTGGCTTTTTCATGTGTGGAATCTGGTTGAGGTAATGCAGGTACAAACTGGACTAGCCCAGGAAGAGCCCGTGGGGGCTTGCAGGGTACAGCCTCCCCCCCAACCATGCCCCCTCTCCACCTGCTTTTAGGTTTTGTGTATTAGTTTACAAGGGCTGCTATAACAAAATACCACAGACTGAGGGGCTCAAGCAACAGAAATGTATTGTCTCACAGTTCTTGGGGCTAGAAGTCTGAGATCAAGATGTCAGCAGGGCTCCCTTCTAGGGGCTGTGAGGGAGAAACTGTTCCATGCCTCTGGCTTAGCTTTTGGGGGGTTGCTGATATTCCTTGGTTTATAGAAGCATCATCCTAACGTCTGCCTTCATGTTCACATGGTGTTCTCCCTGTGTGTGCATGCCTGTATCCAAAGCCCTCTTTAATTAATTAATTTATTTATTTATTGTGAAGAAGATTGGCCCTGAGCTAACATCCTTGCCAATCTTCCTCTACTTTGTATGCGGGACAAGAACACAGCGTGGCTTGATGAGCGGTGTGTAGGTCAGCACCGAAGATCCAAACCTGTGAAACCTGGGCCACTGAAGTGGAGCACACAAACCTAACCACTACACCACCAGGCTGGCCCTTTAAATGTCCTCTTTTTATAAGGACACCCAGTGATATTGGACTGGGCTACTCCAGTATGAACTCATTTTGGCTAATTACATCTGCAACAACATTTTCCCAAATAAGATCACATTTTGAGGTGTGAGGGGTTAGGACTTCAACATATGAGTTTTGGTGGGGACACAAGTCAACTCATAACTCTTTGCTAGGGTAGGTCTAGAGGATAGTTAATTCGGGAAAAGTTCAGTCCCACTACTAAGGTGTGACTCTTCTAAGGTCTCCACGGGATGAGCTGTGTGATTCAGAGTTCCAAGGACTCTCCCTCTGGCTGGTCAAAGCTGGCCTCTCCCCTCCATCTGTGTGAGCACTGAGATTGCTCAGCGCTCAGCTCTCAACTCTCTGATCGTCCTTTGCCCAGCCTTGCAGAGTTTCACCCTATGCATGTGCAGCCTAGTACTGAAAAGAGACTCGATTTCTGGAGCTCTCTCACCCATGGCTCTCTCCTTTCTGGAACTCTGCCCTGCAAATTCCAGTTTCTTCAGCCTCCCTGAATTCTGATCTCCATTTCCTTAGCTCAGCAAGCCTGCCACCTCTGTCTGAATTCTTTCTCTCTGCCCACACAGTCCAGAAATCACCTTCAGGCAGGAAGCCAAGGTGATGAGGATCATAGTTCTGTGCTGCCTGTAGTTAAATGTCTGAACATAATTGTTTCAACCTTTGCTCCAGTTTTCTAGTTGTTAAGTTTGGTCCTCCTTATACCATTATATTCAGGGGCAGAAGTTCAAAATGAACTTTAAAAACGTTTACTTCTAAAACTGAACTATAAAGTCATCCGTGTTGATGTACAATTGACAACATTTTTTTTAAAGATTTTATTTTTTTCCTTTTTCTCCCCAAAGCCACCCAGTACATAGTTGTATATTCTTCGTTGTAGGTCTGTCTAGTTGTGGCATGTGGGATGCTGCCTCAGCGTGGTTTGATGAGCAGTGCCATGTCCCTGCCTAGGATTTGAACCAATGAAACACTGGGCCGCCTGCAGCGGAGCGCGCAAACTTAACCACTTGGCCACGGGGCCAGCCCCTAAAATTGACAACTTTTAATATGTCTTTGGAGCATTGAATACTGAGAAGCACTACTTCTGAGTCATGGCTCAACTAAAAGAACTGCAGAGCCATCTTCTGAGAGGCTCACAAAGGCTCACTAATGACATTAATCTCAGGTCTTCTCTCAGCCATAGCCCATTTGTAAGTAAGCAGAAATGTGTTCGTTTAGCTAAATCTGTTCTCAGGCCATAGGGGGAAGACAAGTCATGGGAGATGGAGTGGCACCCCTGAGCTTGAGGCAACCCCAGAGAAGCTGGGGAGTCAGTTCGCCATGAGAAGCTCACTCAGCTGACTGGTGTTAATGTTATGGCCCATAAACTGAAAAGAAATACATTTCCATTTCCACCAAACATCTGGGTTCAGAACCACCAAATTATCTTAACCCAATTATCAGAATTTCTCCAAATTCTTCATAAGGAAGAGGAGGAGAGGCAACTTCTATTTGAGTGCGTATGTGTTAGGCCCCATACTGAGTGCTTTGAGGTCAGCCCAAGTCGGCTCTGAATTCTGGCTTCTCCACTCACTAGCCATGTGAACTTTGGCAATTCCCCTCTGGTTTCCAAATTCCTGAAATGGGGATATTTATCTCATGGGTCTATGGGGAGTATTAAGTAGGAACATGGGTGTGCCACCAAAGCCCACTATGCCGCTGGCTCGTGGAAAAGCAGATTGGGCTTGATCTTGTGATGGGAGGTTACCGGAGACCCATACCCCAGCATCTGCTCCCCCAATGCCCTGTCCTGTGCTTTTTACCAACAGGCATGCATTTTCTAGGACTTTTTCTTCAGTATGTAAAAAAAATTACAGATACCCCTATTAAATGGAGATAGAGGCAGGAAAATAGTAAGTCAATACTTGTCATTTACATCTTTAAAGGGATTGGTTTACCAGCATGTTGGTTTATTAGCTGAGGTTTATGTGAAGGGCACGTTTGAAGGAGGGCAGAGGGGGGATAAAATGGGGCCTTGCCCGGAGAAGGCAGGTCTAGGGCATCTGCAGAACAGGTCTTGGAGCTGCAAGAGGACTCTAAGGGCACAAAAACAAGCTTCACCTACATCACAACTTCGCATAGGGTCAGCACCCCCATGCAAGTTTGCATGGAATCAACACGAATCAGGTAATAGGCAACTATATATAAAAATACAGTCAACAAAAACTTTCATATATATGTGAAATGGATTCACAGACATTTAGAACGGAAAGAAATCACAGAGATGGCAGTGAAATGATTAACAGTTGTTTAAAGAGTTGTCATGTTAGCAGATGCCATCCTATTTCATTTAAGTCTCCAAATCTACCTAAGGCCTCATAGGCACAGACGGTCAGTGGAGACATCATTCCCACTTTCCTATTTTTCCATGGAAACAATGAGGAAATTATTCCTCATCCTACTTTCACTCCCAACACTATTTTTAGCCTTACCATTTGCTATAGAAACATTCCCTCGGTTCTTTCACCTTAATGTCATATCATTTCACTGACAGAGACAAGGAGGAGCTGCTCCAGCAGTTTTCAGAAGAGCGTGTGTGTCCTGGGTACCAAACAACTGCCTTATGAACATGTTTTTGTTGCTAACTCAGTCAAAAATAAGGAACTGTGGCAATTATAAAAATCTTTCTGTGATTTAAGAAAATCCTGTTTCCTTTTTTACATTTGTTTATATTTTATTTATAACCTATCAAATGAATAAGATGCTGCATTCCTGTCAAATGAATAGGAGTGTTGCAAATTTGTTCTCCTAAGAAGATAAGTTTTCCATTAAAATTTTGCTGGGATCACCAGAGGCTCAGGAAGCTGCAGAATCAGCGATAGGTGGGCAAGTGCTGTCACACACCCTCCTTCAGAGGCAGGTGTGAGGCGGAGCTCAGCTGCGTGTCACCTTAGGCCAGTCACTCTCGGGTCCCCCATAAAACGAGGCTTATGATGATCTCCAAGATCCCGGACAGATCTAGCCTTCCATATTTGAATTCCAGTCACGTAGCACATCGTGCTGGGGAGGCAAGACAAGCTCCAGGAAGCTTCATCTAAATGAAAATCGTGAACTGCACTGGGTACTCAGAAGCACAGCAGTGTGTTCATTGGCAGAGATTATCACTCTTATTCAGTGCCTTACATTTATACTCCCACATTTGTTCTCCTTACTTCTAAATTAGTCAGTGTAAAGGCTTTTAAAAGATTAGTTGCTTTAAAGCCACATTTGCAAAAGGAGCTATGTGGGCCAGTACATAAATCAGATACATGCTTGTGTTATCTCTCTGCCCAAAAGAAAAGTAGTGATTTAGACTTCTTTATAACATAATTAAAGCTCTCATTTAAAATATCATTCCATATAAACACAAAATGGGGATTGTTATGGGCATTGCTCCAAAATAATCTTCCAGATTCATCCCTGGTCCAGGAAGCTGATACCTTTGGACAAGCAAATACTTGTTAGATTAGAGCAAGGATTAAGCATGAAAGTGCAGAGTTTTATGGAAAATAACATTATTAATGTTAAAAACCAGGGGGGAAAAAACCCCTATGATTTTTAGATCATGTAACAAACACACTTTTTTTTAAAGAGGAAAGAAAAATAAATCTTATAAAATCTGGGCAGGTTAAAACTGAAAGCATCTTTGAGTTACCAGAAGATACTGTAATGGGCGTTCCTGAAAGGTCTATAAATTGCCAAAAGGTATTTAAATGGCTGCCCAAGAGTCCAAAATTTCAGAATGTCAGTGTTTGGCATTTGTCAAAAACAAAAAGGGTGTCTACAAGAGTCTTAGCAAAGAGTCTGAATCCCACCAGAGCAGTTGGAATGGGAATCTCCATTTAAAACACTAAGCTTCTTTGGCTAGGATTCAGCCAAGGCATGTCTAATGGGGCCCTGCTGTAGACTGTGCCAGTGAGTGGGGACGGAGAAATGGAGTTTCTAGTGATAAGACTAGGAAATCCTAGAATAAATTCTGTATTAGTTTCCTAAAGCCACAGTGACAAATGACCACAAACTTGGTGGCTTGAAACAACGCAAATTAATTATGTTCCAGTTCTGGAGGCAGCTGTCTGATAAGCATCTCATTAAGCTAAAGTCCAGCTGTCAGCAGGATTGTGTTCCTTCTGAAGATCTGAGGGGAGAATCCATTTCCTTGCCTTTTCAAGCTTCTAGAGGCTGCCCACTTTCCTTGGCTTGTAGCCCCACCCTCCGCCTTCAAAGTCAGCAATATTGAGCTGGGTCCTTCTCACAGTGCCACCTCTCTGGTCCTCATCTACCTCCCTCTTCTGTTTCTAAGCACCCTTGTGATTACATTGGGCCCATCTGGATAATCCAAGAAAATCTCCCTATTTTAAGGTCAGCTAATTAGCAAACCTTTCCATGCCTGATAACTTTAATTTTCTCTGAAGAAAGAAGCAAAACCATCCGTTCAGAAGGGTATG